>NW_028234017.1:340000-578020 GCF_037954325.1 Fistularia commersonii
CCACTCATTCACATGTGTGTGCCCAATGGTCCGGCAGCTCCAATCATACGACCGGGGGATCTATGTCCGGAGAATGCTCACATTAGCCCGTCTAAGGGGTTCTTCTGCCCCCAAGCTTCCCCGCCTCTGAGAGAAGAAACATTACCTCCGCTCCTCCGCTCCTCCGCTCCTCCGCTTCTAAGCTCAACTGCTCCTCCGCTATGGGCCCTGGTACTCCCCCCCCCCACCTAAACAAACTCTCACACAAAATCACTCACACACACACAAAAACACACAAACACACACACACACACACACATACACACACACCTTAACTCATCATAGCTGTGCTAATAGCATTAGCCGAAACGCATCCACAACCAAACAAACATTAGCTCATCCACTCATTCACATGTGTGTGCCCTATGGTACTCCCTGTCCGCGACCCCCCCCCCCCCCCCCACCAAAAGAGCCTCTCACACACACACACACAGACACACATATACACTCATACACACACCTTAAGTCTTCATAGCTGTGCTAATAGCTTTAGCCGAAACGCATCCACAACCAAACAAACATTAGCTCATCCACTCATTCACATGTGTGTGCCCTGGTACTCCTTGTCCGTGACCCCCCCCCCCCCCCACCAAAACAAACTATCACACACATACACAAAGACACTCACACACACACACACACTGACACATATACACACATTAAGTCATCATAGCTGTGCTAATAGCTTTAGCCGAAATGCATCCACAACCAAACAAACATTAGCTCATCCACTCATTCACATGTGTGTGCCCAATGGTCCGCTTCTCCGCTCCACCGCTCCTCCGCTATGGGCCCTGGTACTCCCGATCCGCCGAACTCAGGAGAATTACAGGACATGCTCCATCCGCTCCACATCTCATCCACTCCAGGCCCAGCTACCCCCTGTCCGCGCCCCCCCCCCACCTAAACAAACTGTCACAAACATATACACAAACGCACACACAAACACACACACACACACACACACACACACACACACAAGAACACAAAAACACACACACACACAAACACCCACACACACACACACACCTTAAGTCATCATAGCTGTGCTAATAGCATTAGCCGAAACGCATCCACAACCAAACAAACATTAGCTCATCCACTCATTCACATGTGTGTGCCCTATGGTACTCCCTGTCCGCGACCCCCCCCCCCCACCAAAAGAGCCTCTCACACACACACACACAGACACACATATACACTCATACACACACATTAAGTCTTCATAGCTGTGCTAATAGCTTTAGCCGAAACGCATCCACAACCAAACAAACATTAGCTCATCCACTCATTCACATGTGTGTGCCCTGGTACTCCTTGTCCGTGACCCCCCCCCCCCCACCAAAACAAACTATCACACACATACACAAAGACACTCACACACACACACACACTGACACATATACACACATTAAGTCATCATAGCTGTGCTAATAGCTTTAGCCGAAATGCATCCACAACCAAACAAACATTAGCTCATCCACTCATTCACATGTGTGTGCCCAATGGTCCGCTTCTCCGCTCCACCACTCCTCCGCTATGGGCCCTGGTACTCCCGATCCGCCGAACTCAGGAGAATTACGGGACATGCTCCATCCGCTCCACATCTCATCCACTCCAGGCCCAGCTACCCCCTGTCCGCGCCCCCCCCCCCACCTAAACAAACTGTCACACACATATACACAAACGCACACACAACACACACACACACACACACACACACACACACACACACACACACACAAGAACACAAAAACACACACACACACAAACACCCACACACACACACACACCTTAAGTCATCATAGCTGTGCTAATAGCATTAGCCGAAACGCATCCACAACCAAACAAACATTAGCTCATCCACTCATTCAAATGTATGTGCCCAGAGGTCCTGGATCTCCGGTCATACGTCCGGGGCATCTATGTCCGGAGAAGGCTCACATTTGCCGGTCTAAGGGGTCTTGGTGCCCCCAAGCTTCCCCGCCTTTGAGAAGAGAAATATAATATCGCTCCTCCACTCCTCCGCTTCTCAACACCTCCGCTCCTCCGCTATTGGCCCTGGTACTCCCGATCCTGCAAACTCAGGAGAATTGCGAGAGGTGCTTCTGCTCTCCTCCACTCCTCCGCTTCTCCGCTCCTCCGCTTTTCCGCTTTGGGCCCTGGAACTCCCGAACCGCTGGATATAAGGGAATCACGGGCTGGGCTTATGCCCTCCTCTGCTCCTCAGCTCATCCGCTCGAGGCCCTGGTACTCCCTGTCCGCGACCCCCCCCCCACCTAAACAAACTCTCACACACACACACAGACACACTCACACACACACACACACACATACACGCACACCTTAACTCATCATAGCTGTGCTAATAGCATTAGCCAAAACGCATCCACAACCAAACAAATATTAGCTCTTCCACTCATTCACATGTATGTGCCCAATGGTCCGGGAGCTCCAATCATACGTCCGGGGGATCTATGTCCGGAGAATGCTCAGATTAGCCCATCTAAGGGGTTCTGCTGCCCCCAAGCTTCCCCGTCTCTGAGTGGAGAAACAATACTTCCGCTACTCCGCTCCTCCGCTTCTCAGCTCCACCGCTCTTCCGCTATGGGCCCCGGTACTCCCCCCCTCCACCTAAATAAACTCTCACACATACACACACAAGAACACACTGAAACACACACATAAACACACAAAGACACACACACAGCTCAGCTCCACCGCTCCTCCGCTTTGGGCCCTGGAATTCCCGAACCGCTTGACATAAGCGAATCACGGGCCGGGCTTCTGCCCTCCTCCGCTCCTCAGCTCATCCGCTCGAGGCCCTGGTACTCCCTGTCCGCGACCCCCCCCCCCGGCAAAACAACATCACTCACACAAACACACAAAGACACTCACACACACACACAGACACACACACACCTTAAGTCTTCATAGCTGTGCTAATAGCGTTAGCCGAAAAGCATCCACAACCAAACAAACATTAGCTCATCCACTCATTCACATGTATGTACCAAGAGGTCCGGGAGCACCGGTCATACGTCCGGGGGAGCTATGTCCATAGAAGGCTCATATTGGCCAGTCTAAGGGGTCCTGCTGCCCCAAAGCTTCCCCGCCTTTGAGAAGAGAAACATAACTCTGCTCCTCCGCTCCTCCACTCCTCCGCTCCTCCGCTCCACCGCTTCTCCGTTCTTCCACTCATCCGCTCCGCCGCTGATCCGCTCCGGGCCTTAGTACTCCAGAACTGCTGGACATAAGCGAATCAGGCTCTTGGCCCTGTTACTCCCTATCCGCGGGACTCTGGTGAAATATGGAGCGTGCTTCCCCTCTCCTCCGCTCCTCCGCTCCTCCGCTCTTCCGCTCCTCCTCTCCTCCTCTCCTCCGCTCCTCCGCTTTTCCACTCCCTCGCTCCTCCGCTCCTCCGGTACTCCGCTCCTCCGGTCCTCCGCTCCTGGCCCTGGTACTCCTGAACTGCTGGACATAAGCATTTCAGGCTCCAGACCCTTGTACTCCCCTTCCGCGGGACTCAGGCGAATTGTCGGACGGGCTTCCGCTCTCCTCCGGTTCTCCGCTCCTCCGCTCCTCCGCTCCTCCGCTCCTCCGCTCCTGGCCCTGGTACTCCTGAACTGCTGGACGTAGGCGATTCAGGCTCCAGAACCTGGTACTCCCTCTCCGCGAGACACAGGCGATTTGCCGGCCGGGCTTCCACTCTCCTCCGCTCCTCGGCTCCTCCGCTCCTCCGCTCCGGCCCTGGTACTCCTGAACTGCTAGACATAAGCGAATCAGACTCCAGGCCTTGGTACTCCCTCTCCGCGGGACTTAGTTGAATTGTGGGTCGGGTTTCCGCTCTCCTCCGCTCCTCCGGTCCTCCGGTCCTCCGGTCCTCCGCTCCTCCGCTCCTCCGCTCCTCCGCTCCTCAGCTCCTCCGCTCCTCCACTCCGGCCCTGGTACTCCTGAACTGCTGGACATCATTAAATCACGCTTCTGGCCCTGGTACTCCCTTTCCGCGGGACTCAGGCGAATTGTCGGCCGGATTCAGCTCTCTTCCGGTCCTCCGCTCCTCCGCTCCTCCGCTCCTCCGCTCCTCCGTTCCGGCCCTGATACTCCTGAACTGCTGGACATAAGCGAATCAGGCTCCAGGTCCTGGTACTCCCTCTCCGCGGGACTTAGGCGAATTGTCGGCCGGGCTTCCGCTCTCCTCCGCTTCTCCTCTCATCCGCTCCTCCGCTCCTCCGCTCCTCCGCTCCTGGCCCTGGTACTCCTGAACTGCTAGACATAAGCGAATCAGGCTCCAGGCCCTGGTACTCCCTTTCTGCGGTACTTAGGCGAATATTCGGCCGGGCTTCCGCTCACCTCCGCTCCTCCGCTCATCCGCTCCTCCGCTCCGGGCCCTGGTACTCCGAAACCGCAGGACATGAGATTCAGGCTCCAGGTCATGGTACTCCCTTTCCGCGGGACTCAGGCGAATTGTCGGCCGGATTCCGCTCTCCTCCGCTCATCCGCTCCTCCGCTCCACCGCTTAAACGTTCTTCTGCTCATCCGCTCCTCCGCTCCTCCGCTCCGGGCCCTGGTACTCCTGAACTGCTAGACATAAGCGAATCAGGCTCGAAGCCCTGGTACTCCCTTTCCGCTGGACTCAGGCGAATTGTCGGCCGGGCTTCCGCTCTCCTCCGCTTCTCTTCTCATCCACTCCTCCGCACCTCCGCTCCAGGCCCTGGTACTGCTGAACTGCTAGACAAAAGCGAATCACGATACTGGCCCTGGTACTCCCTCTCCGCGGGACTTAGGCGAATTGTCGACCGGGCTTCCGCTCACCTCCGCTCCTCCGCTCATCCGCTCCTCCGCTCTTCTGCTCATCTGCTCCTCCGCTGCCCCGCTCCGGGCCCTGGTACTACCAATCCGCGGGACTTAGGCGAATTGTCGGCCGGACTTCCGCTCTCCACCGCTTCTCCTCTCATCCGCTCCTCCGCTCCTCCGCTCCTCCGCTCCTCCGCTCTGGGCCCTGGTACTCCTGAACTGCTTGCCATAAGCGAATCAGGCTCCAGGCCGTGGTACTCCCTCTCCGCGGGACTTAGGCGAATATTCGTCCGGGCAACCGCTCACCTCCGTTCCTCCGCTCATCCGCTCCGGCCCTGGTACTCCTGAACTGCTGGACATATGCGAATCAGGCTCCAGGCCCTGGTACTCCCTCTCCGCAGGACTTAGGCGAAATGTGGGCCAGGTTTCCGCTCTCCTCCGCTCCTCCAGTCCTCCACTCATCCGCCCCTCCGCTCCTCCGCTCCTCCGCTCCGGGCCCTGGTACTCCTGAATTGCTGAACATCATTAAATGACGCTTCTGGCCCTGGTACTCCCTCTCCGCGGGACTCAGGTGAATTGCCGGCCGGGCTTCCGCTCTCCTCAGGTCATCCGCTCATCCGCTCCTCCGCTCCTCCGCTCCTCCGTTCCTCCGCTCCGGGCCCTGGTACTCCTGAACTGCTAGACATGAGCGAATCAGGCTCCAGGCGCTGGTACTCCCTTTCCGCTGGACTCAGGCGAATTGTCGGCCGGGCTACCGCTCTCCTCCGCTTCTCCTCTCATCCACTCCTCCGCACCTCCGCTCCGGGCCCTGGTACTCCTGAACTGCTAGACATCAGCGAATCACGTTCCTGGCCCTGGTACTCCTTCTACGCGGGACTTAGGCGAATATTAGGCCGGGCAACCGCTCACCTCCGTTCCTCCGCTCGACCGCTCAGGGCCCTGGTACTCCTGAACTGCTTGCCATAAGCGAATCAGGCTCCAGGCCCTGGTACTCCCAATCCGCGGGACTTCGGCGAATATTCGGCCGGGCTTCCGCTCACCTCCGCTCTTGCGCTCCTGCGCTCCTGCGCTCCTCCGCTCCTCCGCTCCTCCGCTCCTCCGCTCTGGGCCCTGGTACTCCTGAACTGCTTGCCATAAGCGAACCAGGCTCCAGGCCCTGGTACTCCCAATCCGCGGGACTCAGGCGAAATGTGGGCCGGGCTTCCGCTCTCCACCGCTTCTCCTCTCATCCGCTCCTCCGCTTCGGGCCCTGGTACTCCTGAACTGCTAGACATATGCGAATCAGGCTCCAGGCCGTGGTACTCCCTTTCCACGGGACTTCGGCAAATATTCGGCCGGGCTTCCGCTCACCTCCGCTCCTCCGCTCCTCCGCTCCGGCCCTGGTACTCCTGAACTGCTGGACATATGCGAATCAGGCTCCAGGTCCTGGTACTCCCTCTCCGCGGGACTTAGGTGAAATGTGGGCCGGGCTTCCTCTCTCCTCCGCTCGTCCGCTCATCCACTCATCCGCCCCTCCGCTCTTCCGCTCCTCCGCACCTTGCCCTGGTACTCCTGAATTGCTGAACATCATTAAATGACGCTTCTGTCCCTGGTACTCCCTCTCCGCGGGACTCAGGCGAATTGTCGGCCGGGCTTCCGCTCACCTCCGCTCATCCGCTCATCCACTCCTCCGCTCCTCCGCTCCTCCGCTCTTCCGCTCCTCCGATCCTCCGCTCCTCCGCTCTTCTGCTCATCTGCTACTCCGCTGCCCCGCTCCGGGCCCTGGTACTACCAATCCGCGGGACTTAGGCGAATTGTCGGCCGGGCTTCCGCTCTCCACCGCTTCTCCTCTCATCCACTCCTCCGCACCTCAACTCCAGGCCCTGGTACTCCTGAACTGCTAGACATAAGCGAATCACGTTCCTGGCCCTGGTACTCCCTTTCCGCGGGACTTAGGCAAATATTCGGCCGGGCTTCCGCTCTCCTCCGCTCCTCCGCTCAGGCCCTGGTACTCCTGAACTGCTGGACATCATTAAATCACGCTTCTGGCCCTGGTGCTCCCTTTCCGCGGGACTCAGGCGAATTGTCGGCCGGATTCAGCTCTCCTCCGGTCCTCCGCTCCTCCGCTCCTCCGCTCCTCCGCTCCTCCGTTCCGGCCCTGGTACTCCTGAACTGCTGGACATAAGCGAATCAGGCTCCAGGCCCTGGTACTCCCTCTCCGCGGGACTTCGGCGAATTGTCGGCCGGGCTTCCGCTCTCCTCCGCTTCTCCTCTCATCCGCTCCTCCGCTCCTCCGCTCCGGGCCCTGGTACTCCTGAACTGCTAGACATAAGCGAATCAGGCTCCAGGGCCTGGTACTCCCTTTCCGCTGGACTCAGGCGAATTGTCGGCAAGGCTTCCGCTCTCCTCCGCTTCTCCTCTCATCCACTCCTCCGCACCTCAACTCCAGGCCCTGGTACTCCTGAACTGCTAGACATAAGCGAATCACGTTCCTGGCCCTGGTACTCCCTTTCCGCGGGACTTAGGCAAATATTCGGCCGGGCTTCCGCTCTCCTCCGCTCCTCCGCTACGGCCCTGGTACTCCTGAACTGCTGGACATAAGCGAATCAGGCTCCAGGCCCTGGTACTCCCTCTCCGCAGGACTCAGGCGAATATTCGGCCGGGCTTCCGCTCACCTCCGCTCCTCCGCTCTTCCGCTCCTCCGCTCCTCCGCTCCTCCGCTCTTCCGCTCCTCCGATCTTCCGCTCCTCCGCTCTTCTGCTCATCTGCTCCTCCGATGACCCGCTCCGGGCCCTGGTTCTACCAATCCGCGGGACTTAGGCGAATTGTCGGCCGGGCTTCCGCTCTCCACCGCTTCTCCTCTCATCCGCTCCTCCGCTCTGGGCCCTGGTACTCCTGAACTGCTAGACATAAGCGAATCAGGCTCCAGGCCCTGGTACTCCCTCTCCGCGGGACTTAGGCAAATATTCGGCCGGGCTTCCGCTCTCCTCCGCTCCTCCGCTCCTCCGCTCCTCCGCTCTGGCCCTGGTACTCCTGAACTGCTGGACATATGCGAATCAGGCTCCAGGCCCTGGTACTCCCTCTCCGCAGGAGTTGGGCGAAATGTGGGCCGGGCTTCCTCTCTCCTCCGCTCGTCCGCTCATCCAATCATCCGCCCCTCCGCTCCTCCGCTCCTCCGCACCTTACCCTGGTACTCCTGAATTGCTGAACATCATTAAATCACGCTTCTGGCCCTGGTACTCCCTCTCCGCGGGACTCAGGTTAATTGCCGGCCGGGCTTCCGCTCTCCTCAGCTCATCCGCTCATCCGCTCCTCCGCTCCTCCGCTCCTCCGTTCCTCCGCTTCGGGCCCTGGTACTCCTGAACTGCTGGACATAAGCGAATCAGGCTCCAGGCCCTGGTACTCCCTCTCCGCGGGGCTTTGGCGAATTGTCGGCCGGGCTTCCGCTCTCCTCCGCTTCTCCTCTCATCCGCTCCTCCGCTACTCCGCTCCGGGCCCTGGTACTCCTGAACTGCTAGACATAAGCGAATCAGGCTCCAGGCCCTGGTACTCCCTCTCCGCGGGACTCAGGCGAATTGTCGGCAAGGCTTCCGCTCTCCTCCGCTTCTCCTCTCATCCACTCCTCCGCACCTCAACTCCAGGCCCTGGTACTCCTGAACTGCTAGACATAAGCGAATCACGTTCCTGGCCCTGGTACTCCCTTTCCGCGGGACTTAGGCAAATATTCGGCCGGGCTTCCGCTCTCCTCCGCTCCTCCGCTCCTCCGCTCCGGCCCTGGTACTCCTGAACTGCTGGACATCATTAAATCACGCTTCTGGCCCTGGTACTCCCTTTCCGCGGGACTCAGGCGAATTGTCGGACGGATTCAGTTCTCCTCCGGTCCTCCGGTCCTCCGGTCCTCCGGTCCTCCGCTCCTCCGCTCCTCCGCTCCTCAGCTCCTCCGCTCCTCCGCTCCGGCCCTGGTACTCCTGAACTGCTGGACATCATTAAATCACGCTTCTGGCCCTGGTACTCCCTTTCCGCGGGACTCAGGCGAATTGTCGGCCGGATTCAGCTCTCTTCCGGTCCTCCGGTCCTCCGCTCCTCCGGTCCTCCGCTCCTCCGTTCCGGCCCTGATACTCCTGAACTGCTTGCCATAAGCGAATCAGGCTCCAGGCCCTGGTACTCCCAATCCGCGGGACTCAGGCGAAATGTGGGCCGGGTTTCCGCTCTCCTCCGCTCCTCCACTCATCCGCCCCTCCGCTCCTCCGCACCAGGCCCTGGTACTCCTGAATTGCTGAACATCATTAAATCACGCTTATGGCCCTGGTACTCCCTCTCCGCGGGACTCAGGCGAATTGTCGGCCGGGCTTCCGCTCTCCTCAGCTCATCCGCTCATCCGCTCCTCCGCTCCTCCGCTCCTCCGCTCCTCCGCTCCGGGCCCTGGTACTCCGGAACCGCAGGACATAAGCGATTCAGGCTCCAGGGCCTGGTAATCCCCTTCCGCGGGACTCAGGCGAATTGTCGGCTGGGCTTCCGCTCTCTTCCGCTCCTCCGCTCCTCAGCTCCTCTGCTCCTCCGCTCCTCCGCTCCTCCGCTCCTCCGGTCTTCCGCTCCGGGCCCTGGAACTCCCGATCTGCGGGACTTCGGTGAATTCCGGGCCAGTCTTCTGCTCTCCTCCCCTCCTCCTTTTTTCCCTCCCCCGCTTTGGACCCTGGAACTCCCGAACCGGGCCGGGCTTCTGCCCTCCGCCTCTCCTCTGCTCATCCGCTCCAGGCCCTGGAACTCCCTGTCATCCAGTCATTCGCATGTGTGTGCCCGGAGGTCCGGGAGCTCCACTCAAACGTCCGGGGGATAAGGGTAAGGGGTCCTGCTCCCCCCCCCCCCTCGCCGTCTCTGAGAAGAGAAACATCTCCTCCGCTCCTCCGCTCCTCCGCTCCTCCGCTTCTCAGCTCCTCCGCTCCTCTGCTGCGGAACCAGGTACTACCGATACGCCAGACTCAGGTGAATTGCGGACAGGGCTTTTCCTGTCCTCCGCTCCTCCGCTTTGGGCCCTGGAACTCCCGAACCGCTGGACATAAGCGAATCACGGTCCGGGCTTCTGCCCTCCTCCGCTCCTCACCTCATCCGCTTAAGGGCCTGGTACTCCCAGTCCGCGGGAACCCCCCCCCACCCACCAAAACAAACTCTCACACACACATAAACACACGCACACACAAACACACACACACACCAACACACACACACACACAGACACACACACACACACACACACACACAGACACACACCCACACACACACACACACACACACACACACACACACACACACACACACACACACACACACATACACACACACACACACACCTGAACTCATCATAGCTGTGCTAATAGCATTTGCCGAAACGTATCCACAACAAAACAAACATTAGCTCATCCACTCATTCACATATGTGTGTGCCCAGAGGTACGGGAGCTCCAGTCATGAGTCCGGGTGATCTATGTCCGGAGAAGGCTCACATTGGCCGGTCTAAGGGGTCCTGCTGCCCCCAAGCTTCCCCGCCTTTGAGAAGAGAAACATAACTCCGCTCCTCCGCTCCTCCGCTTCTCAACTCCTCTGCTCCTCCGCTATGGGCCCTGGTACTCCCGGTCCTCTGAACTCAGGCGAATAGCGTGACGTGCTTCTGCTCTCCTATAAGCCCCTACACACTTCTAACACGGCTGTTATCACCCTGTTACTGCATTACAATGACACCCATTTGCTTTTGATCTCAGTGTCTGCCACTGTACGGAAAAAGCGGGGGGGACGGGGGGGGGGTGACAGGAGACATAAGGGCATTCGTTCTGTATGTAATCAGAAGTTAATAGTGTTAACGGTTTGCGAGAATTTTTAATGCTAGATAAAAACAGAAAATTAAAAGGAAATAATTAAATAAATAGATAGAAAAATAAAATTAAAAACTAAAAAAAAAAATTGTAAGGGGAATATAACATGTAATTAAGTTGGCCGTTCACAAGGAATCTCAGACATCAAACTGTTTTTAATTGAACATAAATAGTACACACAAATATATAAATGTACAAATAAACATGGCAAGGTAGAACTGAATGTCAATGAAACAACCAGGGATGAGGAAGCAATGGACATAAGGACATTTGTTCTGTATGTAATCAGAAGTTAATAGTGTTAACGGTTTGTGAGAAATTTACAGTGCTAGACAAAAAAAGAAATTAAAAGGAAATAATTAAATCAATAGATAGACAAATAAAAAATTAAAACGAAAAAAAAATTGCAAGGGGAATATAACATGTAATTAAGTTGTTTTTCTTTTTTTCCAAAAAAAGGAATCTCAGACATGGGTAACTGTATATTTTTTAGTTTTTGGATTTTTCCATAAGTTTTAAGGTTTTTTTTTTTATAATTCAAAATCGTTTATGAAGAAATTAAAATTTGGGGAGCATTTTTGCATTCTGTTTTTGTGAATGAAGAATTCGGCCAGGCCTAAAAGAACATTGACACAGAGTTCATCTGTTATGTTGCTTAAAAGTAAACCAAATGTGATATCATCTTTTGAGAGGGAAACTGGTGACGATGGAATGAGAATGAGAAAAAATATATGGTCAGTGGTTTCAATGTTGTCTTCACAAAATGTACAAATATTATCTTCAAAAGTAAAGCGTACCCTCAATAATTCCTGAGATGGGTAGATGTCATTCATAATTTAGAAGTGGGTCTCTTTTTGCCTTGGGGGGTATGGGTAGAGTCAGATACATAGTTCGCAGCGTGGCAATCGATTCCTTATCAAATTTATTTCAAATATTATTTTTGTTTTGACGTCCAGGGAATAAGTTTCCTGTGAAACACGTCCTAATAAAGGAGTTGCTGCACTTTCTGTCCAGAATTGAGATTCCCTGGAGTGATAGTCGGGGTAACTGTAGTTGTACGGTTCGGTGCGTCATTATATTTTTGGTCAGGAATACAAATTGTCGAGGCAGTGCGTTTCGTGACTTTATCAACTCTAATATGGGAGGCTTAAATCTGTGTGTAGTACAGAACTGTTCATAGTCTAGACGACTGCCATTGTCATCCATCAAGTCAATTATTGACCATATACCTTTCTCAAAGCATTCCTTGTAAAACAGAGGTTTGTTGCCACGCAGTACATATCTATTGTTCCAAATTATTGTACTGTGTGGTGAGAAATTGTGTACATATATCATTTTCCAGTATAATAGTATTTGTTTATGGAACTCTGAAAATTGGACAGGAATCTTGTTGATATCCAAGTCAGAGATAAGTAGAAGACTTAGGCTGCCGACTATGTTGAATAAGTAGTTTGGAGTACAATACCAGAAAGAATGATGATGTTTGATCCAGGATTTCAACCAGTTCACCTTCAATGTCCCATTCAGGCAGTCCAACTCTATCACTTTCAGCCCTCCGTCACTTGTTTCTTTCCCCATATGTTATTTTTTTAGATGGTGTGGTCTGTTCCTCCAGATAGAGGAACTCTGAAAATTGGACAGGAATCTTGTTGATATCCAAGTCAGAAATAAGACACACACACACAAACACACACACACACACAGACACACACACACACACACAGACACACACCCACACACACACACACACACACATACACACACACACACACACACACACACACACACACACACACACACACACACACACACACACACACACACACACCTTAATTCCACTCTTTTATATACGCATGTGTGGAGTTCCGGGAGCTCGTTCTCAACGTTCTGGGAATAATCATAGCTGTGCTGATAGCATTAGCCGAAACGCCCCCCCCCCCCCCCCCCCACACACACACACACACCACCACCACCACCACCACCACCACCCCGCACACACACATTAGCTCCTCCATTCATTCACATGTACACGCCGGCTGCTCCGGGGGCTCCACGCCGACGTTTCGGTGATCGATGTCGGCAGAAGGTGCACCATTGCCGGTCTGCGGTGTCCTGTAGACCCCCCCCCTCCATACACACATGCAATACGCCTTGAAACGCATCGCTCGCACCGACGCGGGGAATCCTTTTCCCTACTTCCACAACAACGGCGAGAATCGCGTTGCGTCGGCCGCCGTGAGGAAGGGGGGGGGGGGCATTAAGGGGGGGGAGAGAGAGACATGGAGATTTTCTCAGCCTCTCATTCTTTTTTTTTTTTTAATTGAACATAAATAGTACACACAACTATACAAATGTACAAATAAACATGGCAAGGTAGAACTGAATGTCAATGAAACAACCAGGCATGAGGAAGCAAAGGACATAAGGACATTCGTTCTGTATGGAATCAGAAGTTAATAGTGTTAACGGTTTGTGAGAAATTTACAATGCTAGACAAAAAAAGAAATATAAATTAAATAATTAAATCAATAGATAGACTAATAAAAAATTAAAACGAAAAAAAGATTGCAAGGGGAGTACAACATGTAATTAAGTTGGCGACTCACAAGGAATCTCAGATATCAAACTGTATATTTTTTGTTGTTTATATATAAACATATACAAAACAAACATATATTGTTTGTTGTTGTTTATTTTTGGGATATATTGAGGAATATTTGTTGGAAAGGAGTCACAATCGCTTTTTGACAATGTCGAAGTGTATAGGTGGCGATAGAATTTAAAGATTTCTGTGGAAATTATAGCCTCATCTGTAATTTCCTTGTTGTTAAGACGGGCTTCCGCTTTGCTCCGCTCCTCCGCTCCTCCGCTCCTCCGCTCCTCCGCTCCTCCGCTCCTCCGCTGCGGAACCAGGTACTACCGATCCGCCGGACTCAGGTGAATTGCGGACAGGGCTTTTGCTGTCCTCCGCTTCTCCGCTTTTGGCCCTGGAACTCCCGAACCGCTGGACATAAGTGAATCACGGTCCGGGCTTCTGCCCTCCTCCGCTCCTCACCTCATCCGCTCCAGGCCCTGGTACTCCCTGTCCGCGGGAACCCCCCCCCCACCAAAACAAACTCTCACACACAGATAAACACACGCACACACACACACACACACACACACACACACACAGACACACACACACAAACACACACACAAACACACACACACACACACACACACCTGAACTCATCATAGCTGTGCTAATAGCATTGGCCAAAACGTATCCACAACAAAACAAACATTAGCTCATCCACTCATTCACATATGTGTGTGCCTAGAGGTACGGGAGCTCCAGTCATACGTCCGGGTGATCTATGTCCGGAGAAGGCTCACATTGGCCGGTCTAAGGGGTTCTTCTGCCCCCAAGCTTCCCCGCCTCTGAGAGGAGAAAAATTACCTCCGCTCCTCCGCTTTTCAGCTCCACCGCTCCTCCTCTATGGGCCCTGGTACTCCCCCCCCCCACCTAAACAAACTCTCACACATACACACACAAACACACTCACACACACACAAAAACACACAAACACACACACACACACACACACACATACACACACACCTTAACTCATCATAGCTGTGCTAATAGCATTAGCCGAAACGCATCCACAACCAAACAAACGTTAGCTCATCCACTCATTCACATGTGTGTGCCCAATGGTCCGAGAGCTCCAATCATACGTCCGGGGGATCTTTGTCCGGAGCATGCTCACATTAGCCAGTCTAAGGGGTTCTTCTGCCCCCAAACTTCCCCGCCTCTGAGAGGAGAAACATTACCTCCGCTCCTCCGCTTCTCAGCTCCATCGCTCCTCCGCTTTGGGCCCTGGAATTCCCGAACCGCTGGACATAAGCGAATCACGGGCCGGGCTTCTGCCCTCCTCCGCTCCTCAGCTTATCGTTCGAGGCCCCGGTACTCCCTGTCCGCAACCCCCCCCCACCTACACAAATTCACACTCACACACACGCACACACACACACACACACACACACACAAACACACCTTAACTCATCATAGCTGTGCTAATAGCATTAGCCGAAACGCATCCACAACCAAACTGTTGCGTTTAAGTTCGCAGCTTCTTCGTTTTCCATGTTTCGGAAGGAATTCACAAGTTTGCCTTGTTTGAATCGTCTTTTATTTTCTTCTTCACAGCTCCGGGAATCAACATCGGTTAGCCATGGGACATGTACAGTACAGAGTGAGGGAAAAATTCCCGCCAGCACCGCTATACCAAAAAAAAGAACACTGACGTAGAAGTTAACGTCAAGTTAGCTGAACAGTCGCGAAAAACTAAAACAAGTCCCAAACCTTGTCATAAAGTGCCATGCATTTCCTGAGAGTAGATACAAATACAACATATGTATACTAGAATGTAAACTCAAATAAAACTAATGAGATCACCTATCTCAACACCCCCTCTTGATCTCAACATCCAAAAAAAAACTTTGGACATTTTAATTTCCAAAGAACCACTTTTTGAATTTTTCTATTTTTACCTTTGTCATGAGTTTTGTCGAGATGTCTGCCAACATGTCCTCTGATGGACAATAGATAAGATTTATTTAACCCTCACTGAGTGCTTCACGAATGAAATGATATTTTACATCAATGTGTTTTGACCTTTGTCTGTTTACAGGATTCTTACTCAGTGCGATGGCCCCCTGATTGTCTCCGTAGATTGTTGTGCAACTGTACATTTTGTTGTCCATACCGTTTAACAGTTGAGACAGGTACATGTTTTCTTGTGCGGTGGTGGCTCGGCCGATGTATTCAGCCTCACATGTTGACAGGGCCACTGTGGGCTGTTTCCTTGACTTCCATGCAATGGCTGGGCCTTGTTTTGTTAAACTGAAACAGTAGCCTGTAGTGCTACGTCTGTCTTCTACAGATGATGCCCAGTCTGAATCACTGTAAGCTATCAGGTTCAAATCCTCCTTATTTGTCTTGAAACTTAGCTCATAATCAGCTGTCCCCTTCAAATACCTCAGAACATGTTTTGCAGCTACTAAGTTTTCTACTTTTGGCATTGCCAGATTCTGTGATAGTTTGCTCACTATCCAGCTGATATCAGGTCTGGTGCAAGTCATGGCATAAATAAGACTGCCTACAATCTCACGATATTCTTTGGGGTCGACAGGTTCACTTTGCTCATTTTCATCAGCTACAGGGATGCCCTCTAATTTTTGCTCACTTGGAGTAGATCTTGCTTTACATTCTGACATTCCAAATCTCTCTAGCATTTTTAGGATGTACTTTGTCTGGTTCATTTTGATTTCATCCCCCTTTTGTTCAAATTGTATGCCCAAAAAATATGATAGTTTCCCCAGGTCTTTCATGTTGAACTTGAATTTCATGTTCTGTTTAAATGTGCTGAGTGCATCATTGCTGCTTGCGGCAATAATTAAATCATCTACCCAAATTATTACAATGATTGTGTCACCATTTTCCGTCTGTTTTCTGTACACACAGTGGTCAGAGAGATTTCTCACAAAGTTGTCCTGTTCTAAATGGTCATTAAGGAGTTCATACCAGTTTCTTCCTGATTGTTTCAGGCCATAAAGAGATTTCTTTAATCTATACACTAGTTTCTCTCCTGTTTCTGACATCATTTCAAACCCTTCTGGTTGTTCCAAGAAAATCTCCTCATGTATAGGAGCATGTAAATATGCCGTCTTAACATCCATTTGATGGACAATGAGGTTATTTTGTACGGCTATCTGCATTAGTGCCCGCACTGATGTAATGTTAGCTGTCGGTGCAAAAGTTTCATAGTAGTCTATGCCTTCTGTTTGATTGTAACCCTTAGCTACATATCTGGCCTTAAATATTTGTCCTCCTTCAGCATTTTCTTTAAGGGCAAATACCCATTTTCCTCCAATTACTTTTCTCCCTTCAGGTAAAGTTGTCAGTTCAAATGTGTCATTCTGTTTAAGCGAGTCAATCTCTTCCCTCATGGCACAATTCCACCCGGGTGCCAGTGGTGACTTCAGTGCTTCACTATAATTCTGTGGGACTCCGCACACAGTCCTGTAACAGTAATCAATAGTTGTATGATTTTTATCATTGTTAATATAGTCTGTCTGATAATCCTCTAAATACCTTGGAACGACCCTTTTTCGTCTAGGATAGCGACTGGTTTGATTATATCTGGGTTTTATGTCTGACCTCGTCTCTTTTTCATTTTGGACATTTTCTGCTGTTTCTTCGTCATGTGACACATCTGCGTTAGTACTCTCATCCTCATTTTGTATATGGTTGTCTGTTTTATTTTCACTTTGTGACACATCTATACTGGTTTCATCTGTAGATTCTGTGTCTTCATATCCCTGGATTTCTGTCTCATAATCATCAGTTTGTGTTTGTTGTTCAATTCTTCCCTTTTTGATCAATTTCACCAGTCTCTGTTTTGACACTTTTTCTGTAAGTGGATTATAGACCAGGTATGAAGGGCTTTTCTTACTGTATCCCACAAATATTCCTCTTTCACATCTGGGATCCAATTTCTTAGTGTCATGTTTGTATGCATAACACTCAGTTCCGAATATCCACATTTTTGAAAGATTTGGCTTTCTCCCTGTTAACATGAAGTATGGGGTATTTTTGTGTCTGTCATTGTAACATCTATTTCGAATATGGGCAGCGGTCTGGACAGCATAAGGCCACAAAACCTTTGGTAATCCTTTTTCTATTAGCATACACCTTGCCATTTCAAAAAGGGTCCTCCATTGTCTTTCTGCTGTCCCATTTTGATGGGGAGAGTATGGGGATGATGTTTCATGTCTTATGCCTTTCTCCCTTAGAAGAGATTGAAAAGCATTTCCTGTGTATTCAGTCCTGTTGTCTGACCTGATACATTTGACACGACCATACGCTGCGCTGTCAGCAAGGAACTTCTCTGTTGCTAATGTAGCTTCACTCTTGTATTTGAGAAAATATACAAATACTGCCCCTGAATAATCATCTGTGAATGAAATGACATACTTATGCCCTTCTTGACCAGCTGGTTCAATCGGGCCTGATAAGTCAGTGTGTACCATTTTTAGGGGTGCATCAGCTTTTGCATCAGCTTGCCTGTTTCTGCTATTTGTGAATTTTCCCTCCGTGCATACGTTACAGTCTACGTTACAGTCTACCTTGGTCTGACCTGTAATCTTCATACCCTCTACTAAGTTTGGTAATTTTAATACATCTTTTACATTGCAGTGTCCCATAATCTCATGCCATGTTTTGACATCACAAGTTAAGTTTACTCTATCTCTGGACATCATGTCATTTACTGTATCATCATAAAGTTGTTGATAATTTACCGTTCTTATGTAGTAGAGTCTGTCACATTCCTCAATGCTGAAAATTTTTCCTTCTTTGGTTATGAGTCTGTTCTCTCCTTCTTTGAATATCACGCTGGCTCCATCAGCTGTGGCTGCCTTCACCGATATGAAGTCCTGAGGATATGATGGGATGAATAAGGCTCCCCTTAAGGTTACCAGGACAGGTTTTCCTTCAATGTCCTGGAGTAACACTTCTGCATCACCTCTTTTTAGTGCCACTTTGTTTCTTCTGGTCCCGTCTGCTAGCTCCATGTAATGTTTGTTTGGGTTGAAAAACTCATCAAATCTTATGAATTTGTCTTCTTGTGTTATGATGTGTGATGTAGCGCCACAGTCTACCATCAGTCCATTTTTTCTGATATTTTCCGGAGGGACTTTTTGACTGACCTTGAATACAAAAGTTTGCTCATCTTCCTTATCTTTGTCTTGGATGTCTGTGTTTTGTTTGACCGAGTCTTCTTTGGGCTTGGATTTTCTTCTGCATGTCTCATGTGGGTTGTCTCGTGTGGGTTGTGCTTCTGTGATAGCTGCACCATTTTGGCCCTGATTTTTGGTGACAAGCTTTTGCCATATGGCCACGGTTTCCACATCCATAGAAGATCACCGTTGACATGTCCACTTTCATTACATTGTCTGATTTGGTTTTGCTGTCAAACTTTTCAGTCTCTTCATAACTTCTTAGTTTACTCTTGAACTGAATAAACGTCATTTCTTCACTGCTCTGAGTTACGTGAATGACGAAGGGCTTGTATGGTTCTGGAAGCCCTTTCATAACCATAGCGATCATCAGCTCATCACTTATCACCTGTTTTGTGTTTCTCAGAGCGGTGACTGCCTTTTCTGCTCTGATCATGTAATCTGTTATTGTTTCGTCGGGTTCCTTCTTGAGTGAGCATAGTTCGCTGTACAGGGAAATAATTCTGGGCTTACACTGGCTGGCGTAATGATCCCGTAATATTTTCAAAGCTTTTCGACCGTCATCTGCGGCTTCCCTCATTACCAATGATAGACTTTTATCATCGAGGAACTGGATAAGCTCAGCGTAGCATTCTGCATTTTTATCTGGGTCGGGCTCAACAGTTGAAAGTATTGTCTCTTTCAAACCTTCGAGTCGCATGTGTCCCAGAAACTTTACTTCCCAAAGCTCGTAGTAGTTTTCGTCTCCATCGAAAACCAAACGTTGCCATCTTCCTCCTTTTGTTCGTTGCCTGGGCCCATAACCTGTTGCGTTTAAGTTTGCAGCTTCTTCGTTTTCCATGTTTCGGAAGGAATTCACAAGTTTGCCTTGTTTGAATCGTCTTTTATTTTCTTCTTCACAGCTCCGGGAATCAACATCGGTTAGCCATGGGACATGTACAGTACAGAGTGAGGGAAAAATTCCCGCCAGCACCGCTATACCAAAAAAAGAACACTGACGTAGAAGTTAACGTCAAGTTAGCTGAACAGTTGCGAAAAACTAAAACAAGTCCCAAACCTTGTCATAAAGTGCCATACATTTCCTGAGAGTAGATACAAATAAAACATATGTATACTAGAATGTAAACTCAAATAAAACTAATGAGATCACCTATCTCAACACCCCCTCTTGATCTCAACATCCAAAAAAAAAAAACTTTGGACATTTTAATTTCCAAAGAACCACTTTTTGAATTTTTCTATTTTTACCTTTGTCATGGGTTTTGTCAAGATGTCTGCCAACATGTCCTCTGATGGACAATAGAGTCCTTATGTCCTTTGCTTCCTCATGCCTGGTTGTTTCATTGACATTCAGTTCTACCTTGCCATGTTTATTTGTACATTTGTATATTTGTGTGTACTATTTATGTTCAATTAAAAAAAAAAAAAAAAGAATGAGAGGCTGAGAAAATCTCCATGTCTCTCTCTCTCCCCCCCTTAATGCCCCCCCCCTCTTCCTCACGGCGGCCGACGCAATGTGATTCTCGCCGTTGTTGTGGAAGTAGGGTAAAGGATTCCCCGCGTCGGTGCGAGCGATGCGTTTCAAGGCGTATTGCATGTGTGTATGGAGGGGGGGGTCTACAGGATACCGCAGGCCGGCAATGGTGCACCTTCTGCGGACATCGATCACCGAAACGTCGGCGTGGAGCCCCCGGAGCAGCCGGCGTGTACATGTGAATGAATGGAGGAGCTAATGTGTGTGTGGTGGTGGTGGGGGAGGGGGGGGGGCGTTTCGGCTTGACGGGAAAGAAACCAAATGTGTCACAAATGCAAAAGTTTGGTGCTGTGTGCTATGCATACAAGCACAACAAAAAGAAACTTGACTCAAGAGGTGAGAAGGGAGTTTTCATTGGATATGACAAAAATAGTCCAGCTTATTTTGTATATTATCCAAATAGTGAAAGAGTACTAAAACAGACTGCTAAAATTTGTGTCGAACCCATCTCCAGAGCAACAAACCCAGACAGAGATGAGCTCAGACCAGGATGATGATGATAATGATGATGATGATGATGATGATGATGATGATGATGATGATGATGATGATGATGATTATGATCAGTTAGACATTTAAAGAGGCAAGGAGTTCCCTCAATGCTGACAAGTGGATGAAATCTATGGACGAAGAGATGGAGTCATTGAGAGAGAACAACACTTTTACCCTAACACAGCTACCCCAAGGCAAGTGTGCAGTGGGGGTGGGGGTGGGGGGTGGGGGGCGTAAGCGCTAAAAAGAAATGAAGATGGCACAAACAAATATAAAGCTCGTTATGTTGCTAAGGGCTACAGTCAAAAGTATGGCACGGATTTCGAGGAAACATTTTCTCCAACAGCAAATATGACAAGTGTGAGGGTGTTTATGCAGAAATCAGTTCCGGAAAATTTGTTCTTACACCAAATGGATGTAAAGACAGCCTATCTTCATGCACCCATAGATTGTGAGCTCTGTGTAGAACAACCAGAAGGGTATGAAGTGACAAATACAAAACAGAAGCTGGTGTGTAAACTTAAAAAGTCACTATACGTCCCTGAACAAGCCGGTCGTCATTGGGATCTGATGCTCCATTCTTACTTGATTGACAATGACTTTATTCAGAATGAAGCAGATCATTGTGTTTATGTCAAAGAAAACCAAAATGACAAGGTCATCATCATAATATGGGTAGATGATTTAATCATAGCTGCGAGTGATGAGGAAGTAATGAAAGAGGTGAAAATCATGCTTACAGCTAGATTTAAAATGAAGGACATGGGCAAAGTGATCAAAATCAATACCCAGAAAATATGTCAGTCAGAAGAGTGTGTTAAGATGTCACAAAGAAAATATGTGGAAAGGTAGCCCTACAGTATTGTCCAACACAAGAGATGCCGGCACATGTTATGACAAAGCCTGCATCACAGTTTAAGTTGTTGAATTTTTCAAAGTTGTTGTTTGTTGTTTGGGTCATGAGTATTTTATTTTGATGTAAATGGGCAAAGATACCAATAATATGAGAGCAAGTGGGGGCGTTGTTAACTGAGAAATATGCTCTCAATTATTTTCCGTTTTATTTCCAAGGGCCAGTCTCAGCTTCCGGTCAACAGGATCCCGCAGACCGGCCAAGGTGCACCTTCTTCGGACACGGATCCCCGTGACGTCGGCGTGAAGCTCCGGGAGCACCAGACATGCACATATGAATAAGCGAAGGAGTCAACTCCATAAGTCCTCCACTCACGGCCTCGGTGTCACTGAATCGAGCAATCTGGTTTTTAATGTTTAAAAATCGGCTTAACATTGAGGTCGAAAACACAGCGGTATCGTTAAAATACAGTAACAGGGTGATAACATCCATGTAAGAAGTGGAGGGGGATTTATTGCACTCACGGCCCCACTCGTTTATTCCTCTCATACACAGCAGCCAGATCACCTGCTGGAGCTCCAAGCGCTGTGCACAGTCGGATGCCGCCATCTAGCGGACATAAAATGTAAGGAAGCGGAGGGAGAAAGCCATCCGGTGTTCCCCGAGTAGCGGCGACGAACGAGTTTAGAGCCGTGGAGAAGGTTTGCTTCCCCCCCAACCTCTCTTTCTTACTTCTTCTTCTTCTTCTTCTTCTTCTTCTTCTTCTTCTTCTTCTTCTTCTTCTTCTTCTACAGTTTCTAGTCCATACATCATCGCTGGTCTCACCACTGTCTTGTACACCTTTGTACACCTTGGAAATGGGCAGCCCCGTATCTGACCGTGTGACACAGCCAAGCAGTGCAGACAATGTGAGACGATCAACTAGAACCAAAAAGAAGCCCAGTTACTTTAATGGTTATGTGACTAGTGCTATTGACGATGACCAAGTGTTCACTAACATTGACTACTGTTATAGACTGGCGTGTGGTGTCCCACAGACATTTAAAGAGGCAAGGAGTTCCCTCAATGCTGACAAGTGGATGAAATCTATGGACGACGAGATGGAGTCATTGAGAGAGAACAACACTTTGACCCTAACACAGCTACCCCAAGGCAAGTGTGCAGTGGGGGTGGGGGGGTGGGTGTATGCGCTAAAAAGAAATGAAGTTGGCACAAACAAATATAAAGCTCGTTATTTTGCTAAGGGCTACAGTCAAAAGTATGGCATGGATTTTGAGGAAACATTTTCTCCAACAGCAAATATGACAAGTGTGAGGGTGTTCATGCAGAAATCAGTTCAGGAAAATTTGGCAGGTCGTCATTGGAATCTGATGCTCCATTCTTACTTGATTGACAACAACTTTATTCAGAATGAAGCAGATCATTGTGTCTATGTCAAAGAAAACCAAAATGACAAAGTCATCATCATAATATGGGTAGATGATTTAATCATAGCTGCGAGTGATGAGGAAGTAATGAAAGAGGTGAAAATCATGCTTACAGCTAGATTTAAAATGAAGGACATGGGCAAAGTGATCAAAATCAATACCCAGAAAATATGTCAGTCAGAAGAGTGTGTTAAGATGTCACAAAGAAAATATGTGGAAAGGTAGCCCTACAGTATTGTCCAACACAAGAGATGCCGGCAGATGTTATGACAAAGCCTGCATCGCAGTTTAAGTTGTTGAATTTTTCAAAGTTGTTGTTTGGGTCATGAGTATTTTATTTTGATGTAAATGGGCAAAGATACCAATAATATGAGAGCAAGTGGGGGCGTTGTCAACTGAGAAATATGCTCTCAATTATTTTCCGTGTTATTTCGAAGGGCCAGTCTCAGCTTCCGGTCAACAGGACCCCGCAGACCGGCCAAGGTGCACCTTCTTCGGACACGGATCCCCGTGACGTCGGCGTGAAGCTCCGGGAGCACCAGACATGCACTTATGAATAAGCGGAGGAGTCAACTCCATAAGTCCTCCACTCACGGCCTCGGTGTCACTGAATCGAGCAATTTGGTTTTTAATGTTTAAAAATCGGCTTAACATTGAGGTGGAAAACACAGCGGTATCGTTAAAATACAGTAACAGGGTGATAACATCCATGTAAGAAGTGGAGGGGGATTTATTGCACTCACGGCCCCACTCGTTTATTCCTCTCATACGCAGCGGCCAGATCACCTGCTGGAGCTCCAAGCGCTGTGCACAGTCGGATGCCGCCATCTAGCGGACATAAAATGTAACGAAGCGGAGGGAGAAAGCCATCCGGTGATCCCCAAGTAGCGGCGACGAACGAGTTTAGAGCCGTGGAGAAGATTTGCTTTGGGTAGATGATTTAATTATTGCAGCAGAGTGTTGCATGGTTTTCAGGGAGGAGTTGAGAAAGGGTCTGGGTGGTCAGGGAGAGCTTCCAGATGATTGGACAACAACAGCTAGTGTGATCAGGGAGACAGGTAGAAGAGTACTTGGTGTGTCATCTGGAAGGAAAGTAGATAAGGAGACTTGGTGGTGGAATGAGGAAGTGCAGGAGTGTATACAGAGAAAATGGTTAGCGAAGAAGAAGTGGGATACTGAGAGGACTGAAGAGAACAGACAGGAGTTCAGGGAGATGCGGCGAAAGGTAAAGATAGAGGTAGCAAAGGCAAAACAAAGGGCTTATGATGACTTGTATGCTCGGTTGGATAGTAAGGAGGCTGAAAATGATCTATACAAGTTGGCGAAACAGAGAGATAAAGATGGAAAGGATGTACAGCAGGTCCGGGTGATAAAGGACAGAGAGGGAAATGTATTGACAGATGCTAGAAGAGTGACAGGAAGATGGAAAGAGTACTTTGAAGAGCTGATGAATGTGGAAAATGAAAGAGAGGCAAGGGTAGAAGAGGTGATTATTGTAGACCACAAAGTAGCAAAAATGAGTAAAAGTGAAGTGAGGAAGGCATTGAAGAGGATGAAGAGTGGAAAAGCAGTTGGTCCTGATGATATACCTGTGGAGGTGTGGAAGTGTCTAGGAGAGGCAGCGGTAGATTTTCTGACTAGATTATTCAACAGGATCTTAGAGAGTGAGAAGATGCCTGAAGAATGGAGACAAAGTGTGATGGTGCCTATTTTTAAGAATAAAGGGGATGTGCAGAATTGTGGCAACTACAGAGGGATACAGTTGATGAGCCATACAATGAAGTTATGGGAAAGAGTAGTGGAAACTAGACTGAGAGCAGAAGTCAGCATTTGTGAACAGCAGTATGGCTTCATGCCTAGGAAGAGTACTACAGATGCAGTATTTGCGTTGAGAATGCTAATAGAAAAGTACAGAGAAGGCCAGAGGGAGCTGCATTGCGTTTTCGTAGACCTAGAAAAAGCATATGACAGGGTGCCAAGAGAGGAGCTCTGGTATTGTATGAGGAAGTCTGGAGTGGCAGAGAAGTATGTTAGACTGGTGCAGGACATGTATGCCAGCTGTGAGACACTGGTACGGTGTGCTGTAGGGGTAACCGAGAAGTTCAAGGTGGAGGTGGGACTCCATCAGGGATCAGCTCTGAGCCCCTTCTTGTTCGCAATGGTGATGAGTAGGCTGACAGATGAGGTTAGACAGGAATCCCCATGGACCATGATGTTTGCGGATGACATTGTGATCTGTAGTGAGAGCAGACAACAGGTAGAGGAAAATCTAGAGAGGTGGAGGTATGCTCTGGAAAGGAGAGGAATGAAAGTTAGTCACAGCAAGACAGAATATATGTGTGTGAACGAGAGGAACTCGGGTGGAGCGGTGAGGCTACAGGGAGTGGAGATCAAGAAGCTGGAGGATTTCAGGTACTTAGGGTCAACAGTCCAGAGCAACGGAGAGTGCGTAAAAGAGGTGAAGAGACGGGTCCAAGCAGGTTGGAATGGCTGGAGAAAAGTGTCAGGGGTACTATGTGATAGAAGACTATCGGCCAGAATAAAAGGAAAGGTGTACAAGACAGTGGTGAGACCAGCGATGATGTTTGGACTAGAAACTGTTCCAATGACCAAAAGACAGCAGACAGAACTAGAGGTTGCAGAGATGAAGATGTTGAGGTTCTCTTTGGGAGTGACCAGGATGGATAGGATCAGGAATGAGTCTATCAGAGGGACGGCACATGTTTGATGTTTTGGAGAGAAGGTCAGAGAAGCCAGACTGAGATGGTTCGGCCATGTACAGAGAAGAGATAGTGAATATATTGGTAGACGGATGCTGGAAATGGAGCTGCCAGGCAATAGGTCTCGAGGAAGACCAAAGAGAAGATTTATGGACGTAGTGAGAGAGGATATGAAGGTAGCTGGTGTGAGAGAGGAAGATACAGAGAATAGGGTTAGATGGAGAAGGTTGACTCGCTGTGGCGACCCCTGACGGGAAAAGCCGAAAGAAGAAGAAGAAGATTGAATTATTGCAGCAAGCAGCAATGATGCACTCAGCACATTTAAACAGAACATGAAATTCAAGTTCAACATGAAAGACCTGGGGAAACTATCATATTTTTTGGGCATACAATTTGAACAAAAGGGGGATGAAATCAAAATGAACCAGACAAAGTACATCCTAAAAATGCTAGAGAGAGTTGGAATGTCAGAATGTAAAGCAAGATCTACTCCAAGTGAGCAAAAATTAGAAGGCATCCCTGTAGCTGATGAAAATGAGCAAAGTGAACCTGTCGACCCCAAAGAATATCGTGAGATTGTAGGCAGTCTTATTTATGCCATGACTTGCACCAGACCTGATATCAGCTGGATAGTGAGCAATCTATCACTGAATCTGGCAATGCCAAAAGTAGAAAACTTAGTAGCTGCAAAACATGTTCTGAGGTATTTGAAGGGGACAGCTGATTATGAACTAAGTTTCAAGAAAAATAAGGAGGATTTGAACCTGATAGCTTACAGTGATTCAGACTGGGCATCATCTGTAGAAGACAGACGTAGCACTACAGGCTACTGTTTCAGTTTAACAAAACAAGGCCCAGCCATTGCATGGAAGTCAAGGAAACAGCCCACAGTGGCCCTGTCAACATGTGAGGCTGAATACATCGGCCGAGCCACCACCGCACAAGAAAACATGTACCTGTCTCAACTGTTAAACGGTATGGACAACAAAATGTACAGTTGCACAACAATCTACGGAGACAATCAGGGGGCCATCGCACTGAGTAAGAATCCTGTAGACAGATAAAGGTCAAAACAAATTGATGTAAAATATCATTTCATTCGTGAAGCACTCAGTGAGGGTAAAATAAATCTTATCTATTGTCCATCAGAGGACATGTTGGCAGACATCTTGACAAAACCCATGACAAAGGTAAAAATAGAAAAATTCAAAAAGTGGTTCTTTGGAAATTAAAATGTCCAAAGTTTTTTTTTTTTGGATGTTGAGATCAAGAGGGGGTGTTGAGATAGGTGATCTCATTAGTTTTATTTGAGTTTACATTCTAGTATACATATGTTGTATTTGTATCTACTCTCAGGAAATGCATGGCACTTTATGACAAGGTTTGGGACTTGTTTTAGTTTTTCGCGACTGTTCAGCTAACTTGACGTTAACTTCTACGTCAGTGTTTTTTTTTTGGTATAGCGGTGCTGGCGGGAATTTTTCCCTCACTCTGTACTGTACATGTCCCATGGCTAACCGATGTTGATTCCCGGAGCTGTGAAGAAGAAAATAAAAGACGATTCAAACAAGGCAAACTTGTGAATTCCTTCCGAAACATGGAAAACGAAGAAGCTGCAAACTGAAACGCAACAAGGACATTCGTTCTGTATGTAATCAGAAGTTAATAGTGTTAACGGTTTGTGAGAAATTTACAATGCTAGACAAAAAAAGAAATTAAAAGGAAATAATTAAATCAATAGATAGACAAATAAAAAATTTAAACGAAAAAAGATTGCAAGGGGAATACAACATATAATTAAGTTGGCGATTCACAAGGAATCTCAGACATCAAACTGTATATTTTTTGTTGTTTATATATAAACATATACAAAACAAACATATGTTGTTTGTTGTTGTTTATTTTTGGGATATATTGAGGAATATTTGTTGGAAAGGAGTCACAATCGCTTTTTGATAATGTCGAAGTGTATAGGTGGCTATAGAATTTAAAGATTTCTGTGGAAATTATAGCTTCATCTGTAATTTCCTTGTTGTTAAGACGGGCTTCCGCTTTGCTCCGCTCCTCCGCTCCTCCGCTCTTCCGCTCGGGCCCTGGAACTCCCGATCTGCGGGACTTCGGTGAATTCCGGGCCAGTCTTCTGCTCTTCTGCTCTCCTCCGCTTCTTCGCTCCCCCGCTTTGGACCCTGGAACTCCCGAACTGGGCCGGGCTTCTGCCCTCCGCCTCTCCTCTGCTCATCCGCTCCAGGCCCTGGCACTCCTTGTCATCCAGTCATTCGCATGTGCGTGCCCGGAGGTCCGGGAGCTCCACTCAAACGTCCGGGGGATAAGGGTAAGGGGTCCTGCTCCCCCCCCCCCTCGCCGCCTCTGAGAAGAGAAACATCTCCTCCGCTCCTCCGCTTCTCAGCTCCTCAGCTCCTCCGCTGCGGAACCAGGTACTACCGATCCGCCAGACTGAGGTGAATTGCGGACAGGGCTTTTGCTGTCCTCCGCTCCTCCGCTTTGGGCCCTGGAACTCCCGAACCGCTGGACATAAGCGAATCAAGGCCGGGCATCTGCCCTCCTCCGCTCCTCAGCTCATCCGCTCGAGGCCCTGGTACTCCCAGTCCGCGGGAACCCCCCCCCATCCCCACCCACCCACCAAAACAAACTCTCACACACACATAAACACACGCACACACACACACACACACACACACACACACACACACACAGACACACACACACACACACACACACACACAGACACACACCCATACACACACACACACACACACACACACACACACACACACACACACCTGAACTCATCATAGCTGTGCTAATAGCATTGGCCGAAACGTATCCACAACAAAACAAACATTAGCTCATCCACTCATTCACATATGTGTGTGCCCAGAGGTACGGGAGCTCCAGTCATACGTCCGGGTGATCTATGTCCGGAGAAGGCTCACATTGGCCGGTCTAAGGGGTCCTGCTGCCCCCAAGCTTCCCCGCCTTTGAGAAGAGAAACATAACTCCGCTCCTCCGCTTCTCAACTCCTCTGCTCCTCCGCTATGGGCCCTGGTACTCCCGATCCTCCGAACTCAGGCGAATAGCGTGACGTGCTTCTGCTCTCCTATAAGCCCCTACACACTTCTAACACGGCTGTTATCACCCTGTTACTGCATTACAATGACACCCATTTGCTTTTGATCTCAGTGTCTGCCACCGTAAGGAAAAAGCGGGGGGAGGGGGGGGGGGGGGGGGACATAAGGGCATTCGTTCTGTATGTAATCAGAAGTTAATAGTGTTAACGGTTTGCGAGAAATTTTTAATGCTAGACAAAAACAGAAAATTAAAAGGAAATAATTAAATAAATAGATAGAAAAATAAAATTAAAAACTAAAAATAAAATTGTAAGGGGAATATAACATGTAATTAAGTTGGCCGTTCACAAGGAATCTCAGACATCAAACTGTTTTTAATTGAACATAAATAGTACACACAAATATACAAATGTACAAATAAACATGGCAAGGTAGAACTGAATGTCAATGAAACAACCAGGGATGAGGAAGCAACGGACATAAGGACATTTGTTCTGTATGTAATCAGAAGTTAATAGTGTTAACGGTTTGTGAGAAATTTACAGTGCTAGACAAAAAAAGAAATTAAAAGGAAATAATTAAATCAATAGATAGACAAATAAAAAATTAAAACGAAAAAAAAATTGCAAGGGGAATATAACATGTAATTAAGTTGTTTTTCTTTTTTTTCCAAAAAAAGGAATCTCAGACATGGGTAACTGTATATTTTTTAGTTTTTGGATTTTTCCATAAGTTTTAAGGATTTTTTTTTATAATTCAAAATCGTTTATGAAGAAATTAAAATTTGGGGAGCATTTTTGCATTCTGTTTTTGTGAATGAAGAACTTGGCCAGGCCTAAAAGAACATTGACACAGAGTTCATCTGTTATGTTGCTTATAAGGAAACCAAATGTGATATCATCTTTTGAGAGGGAAACTGGTGACGATGGAATGAGAATGAGAAAAAATATATGGTCAGTGGTTTCAATGTTGTCTTCACAAAATGTACAAATATTATCTTCAAAAGTAAAGCGTACCCGCAATAATTCCTTAGATGGGTAGATGTCATTCATAATTTAGAAGTGGGTCTCTTCTTGCCTTGGGGGGTATGGGTAGAGTCAGACACATAGTTTGCAGCGTGGCAGTCGATTCCTTATCAAATTTATTTCAAATATTATTTTTGTTTTGACGTCCAGGGAACAAGTTTCCTGTGAAACATGTCCTAATAAAGGAGTTGCTGCACTTTCTGTCCAGAATTGAGATTCCCTGGAGTGATAGTCGGGGTAACTGTGGTTGTACGGTTTGGTGCGTCATTATATTTTTGGTCAGGAATACAAATTGTCGAGGCAGTGCGTTTCGTGACTTTATCAACTCTAATATGGGAGGCTTAAATCTGTGTGTAGTACAGAACTGTTCATAGTCTAGACGACTGCCATTGTCATCCATCAAGTCAATTATTGACCATATACCTTTCTCAAAGCATTCCTTGTAAAACAGAGGTTTGTTGCCACGCAGTACATATCTATTGTTCCAAATTATTGTACTGTGTGGTGAGAAATTGTGTACATATATCATTTTCCAGTATAATAGTATTTGTTTATGGAACTCTGAAAATTGGACAGGAATCTTGTTGATATCCAAGTCAGAGATAAGTAGAAGACTTAGGCTGCCGACTATGTTGAATAAGTAGTTTGGAGTACAATACCAGAAAGAATGATGATGTTTGATCCAGGATTTCAACCAGTTCACCTTCAATGTCCCATTCAGGCAGTCCAACTCTATCACTTTCAGCCCTCCCTCACTTGTTTCTTTCCCCATATGTGATTTTTTTAGATGGTGTGGTCTGTTCCTCCAGATAAAGTTGAAATTTATTTGGTTAATAGATTTTATGAGTTGATTTGGAGCAGCATTGGAATACACTGGGTATATACATCTGGATAAACATTCCATTTTACTCAAATATATCCGGCCTAATATTGATAAATCTCTTTGGAGCCATATATTCAATTTTGCTTTACTTTGATTCAGTTTAGATTCAATGTTCCTGGACTGATTTAACTTTTGGTCCTTAGATAGGAAAATGCTCAAGTATTTTATTTCTGATTTGATAGGAACATTGCTGATTTCCTTTAGTGGTGAGTCATGCAGCGCAAGAAGTTTGCATTTCTTTAAGTTTAATGACAATCCTGAAGCCTTGGAGAATGTTTTAATTTTTTCAACGCTTATTGGGACTTGATGTTCATTTTTCAAAACTAAGGTTGTGTCATCTGCCAGCAGGCTAATAACAATTTCTGTCCCCGACATTATTTCTGTCCCACACATACACACACACACACACACACACACACACACACACACACAGACACATAGACACACACACACACACACACACACACACACACACACTCACACACACCTTAATTCCACTCTTTTATATACGCATGTCTGGAGTTCCGCGATGGGCCCTGGTACCCCCCCCCCCACCTAAACAAACTCTCACACATACACACACGAACACACTCACACAGACACAAAAACAAACAAACACACACACACACACACACACACACACACACCTTAACTCCTCATAGCTGTGCTAATAGCATTAGCCGAAACGCATCCACAACCAAACAAACATTAGCTCATCCACTCATTCACATGTGTGTGCCCAATGGTCCGGCAGCTCCAATCATACGACCGGGGGATCTATGTCCAGAGAATGCTCACATTAGCCCGTCTAAGGGGTTCTTCTGCCCCCAAGCTTCCCCGCCTCTGAGAGAAGAAACATTACCTTCGCTCCTCTGCTCCTCCGCTTCTCAGCTCCACCGCTCCTCCGCGATGGGCCCTGGTACTCCCCCCCCCCCCCCCCACCTAAACAAACTCTCACACAAAATCCCTCACACACACACAAAAACACACAAACACACACACACACACACACACATACACACACACCTTAACTCATAGCTGTGCTAATAGCATTAGCCGAAACGCATTCACAACCAAACAAACATTAGCTAAACCACTCATTCACATGTGTGTGCCCAATGGTACTCCCTGTCCACGACCCCCCCCCACCAAAAGAGCCTCTCACACACACACACACACACACAAAGACACTCACACACACACAGACACACACATAATCACATACACATACCTTAAGTCTTCATAGCTGTGCTAATAGCTTTAGCCGAAACGCATCCACAACCAAACAAACATTAGCTCATCCACTCATTCACATGTGTGTGCCCTGGTACTCTGTGTCCGCGACCCCCCCCCCCCCCCCACCAAAACAAACTATCACACACATACACAAAGACACTCACACACACACACACACTGACACACATACACACATTAAGTCATCATAGCTGTGCTAATAGCATTAGCCGAAACGCATCCACAACCAAAGAAACATTAGCTCATCCATTCATTCACATGTGTGTGCTCAATGGTCCGCTTCTCCGCTCCACCGCTCCTCCACTATGGGCCCTGGTACTCCCGATCCGCCGGACTCAGGAGAATTAAGAATAAGAATCAGAACAACTTTTATAATCCCGAAGGAAATTGCAGTGCCAGAGTTACAGAAAATATAACAGTAATAAATAATAAAAGAAAGGCAGAATCATAAATAAAAATAAACTATAAACTATAAAGTGTTTCAGTGAAACTATAAAGTGTCTTAGTAAGCAGTGATAAAACTATAAGTGTCTTAGTAACAAGTGAGGTAAGGAGTGCTCAATAGTATGATAGAAGGGAACATTATAGTGTAGCTGTTATGAGATGAGATGAAATATTGCACAATGTAGCTGTTATGAAATGAAATATTGCACAGTTTCTGAATATTGCACAGAAATGAGATATTGCACATTTTTGTTTGTTTTTAAGTTAAAGATAGGTTTTTATGGTTGCCGGCGGCTGAATGGGACGTGCTTCTGCCCTCCATCCGCTCCACAGCTCATCCGCTCCAGGCCCAGCTACCCCCTGTCCGCGCCCCCCCCCCCCCCCACCTAAACAAACTGTCACACACATATACACAATCGCACACACAAACACACACACACACACACACACACACACACACACACAAGAACACACAAACACACAAACACACAAACACACAAACACACAAACACACAAACACACAAACACACAAACACACACACACACACACACCTTAAGTCATCATACCTGTGCTAATAGCTCCCAAGCTTCCCCGCCTCTGAGAAGAGAAACAATACCTCCGCTACTCCGCTCCTCCGCTTCTCAGCTCCACCGCTCCTCCGCTATGGGCCCTGGTACTCCCTCCCCCCCCTACCAAAACAAACTCTCACAAAAAATCACTCACACACACACAAAAACACTCAAACACACACACACACACATACACACACACCTTAACTCATCATAGCTGTGCTAATAGCTTTAGCCGAAACGCATCCACAACCAAACAAACATTAGCTCATCCACTCATTCACATGTGTGTGCCCTGGTACTCCCCCCCACCAAAACAAACTATCAAACACATACACAAAGACACTCACACACACACACACACTGACACACATACACACATTAAGTCATCATAGTTGTGCTAATAGCATTAGCCGAAATGCATCCACAACCAAACAAACATTAGCTCATCCACTCATTCACATGTGTGTGCCCAATGGTTCGCTTCTCCGCTCCACCGCTCCTCCGCTATGGGCCCTGGTACTCCCGATCCGCCGGACTCAGGAGAATTATGGGACGTGCTTCTGCCCTCCATCCGCTCCACAGCTCATCCGCTCCAGGCCAAGCTACCCCCCCCCCGCGCCCCCCCCCCCCACCTAAACAAACTGTCACACACATATACACAAACGCACACACAAAAACACACACACACACACACACAAGAACACACAAACACACAAACACACACACACCTTAAGTCATCATAGCTGTGCTAATAGCTCCCAAGATTCCCCGCCTCTGAGAGGAGAAACAATACCTCCGCTACTCCGCTCCTCCGCTTCTCAGCTCCACCGCTCCTCGGCTATGGGCCCTGGTACCCCCCCCCACCTAAACACACTCACTCACACACAAAAACACACACACACACACACACATACACAAACACACCTTAACTCATCATACCTGTGCTAATAGCATTAGCCGAAACGCATCCACTACCAAACAAACATTAGCTCATCCACTCATTCACATGTGTGTGCCCAATGGTCCGGGAGCTCCAATCATACGTCCGGGGGATCTATATCTGGAGAAGGCTCACAGTGGCTGGTCTAAGGCGTCCTACTGCCCCCAAACTTCCCATCCTCTGCCTTTGAGAAGAGAGAAATTACCTCCGCTCCTCCATTCCTCCGCTTCTCCGCTCCACAGCTCTTCCGCGATGGGCCTTGGTACCCCCCCCCCACCTAAACAAACTCTCACACACACAAACACGAACACCCTCACACAGACACAAAAACAAACAAACAGACACACACACACACACACACACACACACACACACACACCTTAACTCATCATAGCTGTGCTAATAGCATTAGCTGAAATGCATCCACAACCAAACAAACATTAGCTCATCCACTCATTCACATGTGTGTGCCCAATGGTCCGGGAGCTCCAATCATACGTTCGGGGGATTCCCGAACCGCTGGACATAAGCGAATCAAGGCCGGGCATCTGCCCTGCCTCTGCTACTCCGCTCCTCCGCTCCTCCGCTTCTCAGCTCCACTGCTCCTCCGCTCCTGGCCCTGGTACTCCTGAACTGCTGGACATAAGCGATTCAGGCTCCAGACCCTTGTACTCCCCTTCCGCGGGACTCAGGCGAATTGTCGGACGGGCTTCCGCTCTCCTCCGCTTCTCCGCTCCTCCGCTCCTCCGCTCCTGGCCCTGGTACTCCTGAACTGCTGGACATAGGCGATTCAGGCTCCAGAACCTGGTACTCCCTCTCCGCGAGACACAGGCGAATTGCCGGCCGGGCTTCCACTCTCCTCCGCTCCTCGGCTCCTCCACTCCTCCGCTCCGGCCCTGGTACTCCTGAACTGCTGGACATAGGCGATTCAGGCTCCAGACCCTTGTACTCCCCTTCCGCGGGACTCAGGCGAATTGTCGGACGGGCTTCCACTCTCCTCCGCTCCTCGGCTCCTCCGCTCCTCCGCTACGGCCCTGGTACTCCTGAACTGCTGGACATAGGCGATTCAGGCTCCAGAACCTGGTACTCCCTCTCCGCGAGACACAGGCGAATTGCCGGCCGGGCTTCCACTCTCCTCCGCTCCTCCGCTCCTCCGCTCCTCCGCTCCTCCGTTCCGGCCCTGATACTCCTGAACTGCTGGACATAAGCGAATCAGGCTCCAGGTCCTGGTACTCCCTCTCCGCGGGACTTAGGCGAATTGTCGGCCGGGCTTCCGCTCTCCTCCGCTTCTCCTCTCATCCGCTCCTCCGCTCCTCCGCTCCGGGCCCTGGTACTCCTGAACTGCTAGACATAAGCGAATCAGGCTCCAGGCCCTGGTACTCCCTTTCTGCGGTACTTAGGCGAATATTCGGCCGGGCTTCCGCTCACCTCCGCTCCTCCGCTCATCCGCTCCTCCGCTCCGGGCCCTGGTACTCCGAAACCGCAGGACATGAGATTCAGGCTCCAGGTCATGGTACTCCCTTTCCGCGGGACTCAGGCGAATTGTCGGCCGGATTCCGCTCTCCTCCGCTCATCCGCTCCTCCGCTCCACCGCTTAAACGTTCTTCTGCTCATCCGTTCCTCCGCTCCTCCGCTCCGGGCCCTGGTACTCCTGAACTGCTAGACGTAAGCGAATCATGCTCCAGGCCCTGGTACTCCCTTTCCGCTGGACTCAGGCGAATTGTCGGCCGGGCTTCCGCTCTCCTCCGCTTCTCCTCTCATCCACTCCTCCGCACCTCCGCTCAAGGCCCTGGTACTCCTGAACTGATAGACATAAGCGAGTCACGTTCCTGGCCCTGGTACTCCCTCTCCGCGGGACTTAGGCGAATTGTCGACCGGGCTTCCGCTCACCTCCGCTCCTCCGCTCCTCCGCTCCTCCGCTCCTCCGCTCCTCCGCTCCTCCGCTCCTCCGCTCCTCCGCTCTTCTGCTCATCTGCTCCTCCGCTGCCCCGCTCCGGGCCCTGGTACTACCAATCCGCGGGACTTAGGCAAATTGTCGGCCGGACTTCCGCTCTCCACCGCTTCTCCTCTCATCCGCTCCTCCGCTCCTCCGCTTCTGGCCCTGGAACTCCTGAACTGCTAGACATAAGCGAATCAGATTCCAGGTCCTGGTACTCCCTTTCCACGGGACTTCGGCGAATATTCGGCCGGGCTTCCGCTCACCTCCGCTACTCCGCTCCTGCGCTCCTCCGCTCCTCCGCTCCTCCGCTCCTCCGCTCCTCCGCTCCACCGCTTAAACGTTCTTCTGCTCATCCGCTCCTCCGATCCTCCGATCCGGGCCCTAGTACTCCTGAACTGCTAGACATAAGCGAATCAGGCTCCAGGCCCTGGTTTCCCTCTCCGCGGGACTTAGGCGAATTGTCGGCCGGGCTTCAGCTCTCCTCCGCTTCTCCTCTCATCCGCTCCTCCGCACCTCCGGTACCGGCCCTGGTACTCCTGAACTGCTAGACATAAGCGAATCAGGCTCCAGGCCCTGGTACTCCCTTTCCGCTGGACTCAGGCGAATTGTCGGCAAGGCTTCCGCTCACTTCCGCTCCTCCGCTCCGGGCCCTGGTGCTCCTGAACCGCAGGACATAAGAGATTCAGGCTCCAGGCCCTGGTACTCCCTTTCCGCGGGACTCAGGCAAATTGTCGGCCGGATTCCGCTCTCCTCCGCTCATCCGCTCCTCCGCTCCACCGCTTAAACGTTCTTCTGCTCATCCGCTCCTCCGCTCCTCCGCTCCGGGCCCTGGTACTCCTGAACTGCTAGACATAAGCGAATCAGGCTCCGGGCCCTGGTACTCCCTTACCGCTGGACACAGGCGAATTGTCGGGCGGGCTTCCGCTCTCCTCCGCTTCTCCTCTCATCCACTCCTCCGCACCTCCGCTCCAGGCCCTGGTACTCCTGAACTGCTAGACATAAGCGAATCAAGCTCCAGGCCCTGGTATTCCCTTTCCACGGGACTTCGGCGAATATTCGGCCGGGCTTCCGCTCACCTCCGCTCCTCCGCTCCTCCGCTCCTCCGCTCCTCCGCTCCTCCGCTCCTCCGCTCTGGGCCCTGGTACTCCTGAACTGCTTGCCATAAGCGAATCAGGCTCCAGGCCGTGGTACTCCCTCTCCGCGGGACTTGGGCGAATATTCGGCCGGGCAACCGCTCACCTCCGTTCCTCCGCTCATCCGCTCCGGCCCTGGTACTCCTGAACTGCTGGACATATGCGAATCAGGCTCCAGGCCCTGGTACTCCCTCTCCGCAGGACTTAGGCGAAATATGGGCCGGGTTTCCGCTCTTCTCCGCTCCTCCAATCCTCCACTCATCCGCCCCTCCGCTCCTCCGCTCCTCCGCAACTTGCCCTGGTACTCCTGAATTGCTGAACATCATTAAATCACGCTTCTGGCCCTGGTACTCCCTCTCCGCGGGACTCAGGTGAATTGCCGGCCGGGCTTCCGCTCTCCTCAGCTCATCCGCTCATCCGCTCCTCCGCACCTCCGCTCCTCCGTTCCTCCGCTCCGGGCCCTGGTACTCCTGAACTGCGAGACATGAGCGAATCAGGCTCCAGGCCCTGGTACTCCCTTTCCGCTGGACTCAGGCGAATTGTCAGCCGGGCTTCCGCTCTCCTCCGCTTCTCCTCTCATCCACTCCTCCGCACCTCCGCTCTGGGCCCTGGTACTCCTGAACTGCTAGACATAAGCGAATCACGTACCTGGCCCTGGTACTCCCTCTCCGCTGGACTCAGGCGAATTGTCGGCCAGGCTTCCGCTCACCTCCGCTCCTCCGCTCCTCCGCTCCTCCGCTCTGGGCCCTGGTACTCCTGAACTGCTTGCCATAAGCGAATCAGGCTCCAGGCCGTGGTACTCCCTCTCCGCGGGACTTGGGCGAATATTCGGCCGGGCAACCGCTCACCTCCGTTCCTCCGCTCATCCGCTCCGGCCCTGGTACTCCTGAACTGCTGGACATATGCGAATCAGGCTCCAGGCCCTGGTACTCCCTTTCCGCTGGACACAGGCGAATTGTCGGGCGGGCTTCCGCTCTCCTCCGCTTCTCCTCTCATCCACTCCTCCGCACCTCCGCTCCAGGCCCTGGTACTCCTGAACTGCTAGACATAAGCGAATCAAGCTCCAGGCCCTGGTATTCCCTTTCCACGGGACTTCGGCGAATATTCGGCCAGGCTTCCGCTCACCTCCGCTCCTCCGCTCCTCCGCTCCTCCGCTCCTCCGCTCCTCCGCTCCTCCGCTACGGCCCTGGTACTCCTGAACTGATGGACATATGCGAATCAGGCTCCAGGCCCTGGTACTCCCTCTCCGCAGGAGTTAGGCGAAATGTGGGCCGGGCTTCCTCTCTCCTCCGCTCGTCCGCTCATCCACTCATCCGCCCCTCCGCTCCTCCGCTCCTCCGCACCTTACCCTGGTACTCCTGAATTGCTGAACATCATTAAATGACGCTTCAGGCCCTGGTACTCCCTCTCCGCAGGACTCAGGTGAATTGCCGGCCGGGCTTCCGCTCTCCTCAGCTCATCCGCTCATCCGCTCCTCCGCTCCTCCGCTCCTCCGTTCCTCCGCTCCGGGCCCTGGTACTCCTGAACTGCTAGACATGAGCGAATCAGGCTCCAGGCCCTGGTACTCCCTTTCCGCTGGACTCAGGCGAATTGTCGGAAGGGCTTCCGCTCTCCTCCGCTTCTCCTCTCATCCACTCCTCCGCTCCTCCGCTCCACTGCTGAAACGTTCTTCTGCTCATCCGCTCCTCCGCTCCTCCGCTCCGGGCCCTGGTACTCCTGAACTGCTAGACATGAGCGAATCAGGCTCCAGGCCCTGGTGCTCCCTTTCCGCTGGACTCAGGCGAATTGTCGGCCGGGCTTCCGCTCTCCTCCGCTCCGGCCCTGGTACTCCTGAACTGCTGAACATCATTAAATCACGCTTCTGGCCCTGGTACTCCCTCTCCGCGGGGCTTAGGCGAATTGTCGGCCGGGCTTCCGCTCTCCTCCGCTTCCCCTCTCATCCGCTCCTCCGCTCCTCCGCTCCGGGCCCTGGTACTCCTGAACTGCTAGACATAAGCGAATCAGGCTCCAGGCCCTGGTACTCCCTTTCCGCTGGACTCAGGCGAATTGTCGGCAAGGCTTCCGCTCTCCTCCGCTTCTCCTCTCATCCACTCCTCCGCACCTCAGCTCCAGGCCCTGGTACTCCTGAACTGCTAGACATAAGCGAAGCACGTTCCTGGCCCTGGTACTCCCTTTCCGCGGGACTTAGGCAAATATTCGGCCGGGCTTCCGCTCTCCTCCGCTCCTCCGCTCCTCCGCTCCTCCGCTCCTCCGCTCTGGCCCTGGTACTCCTGAACTGCTGGACATCATTAAATCACGCTTCTGGCCCTGGTACTCCCTTTCCGCGGGACTCAGGCGAATTGTCGGCCGGATTCAGCTCTCCTCCGGTCCTCCGGTCCTCCGGTCCTCCGGTCCTCCGCTCATCCGCTCCTCCGCTCCTCCGATCCTCCGCTCCGGCCCTGGTACTCCTGAACTGCTGGACATCATTAAATCACGCTTCTGGCCCTGGTACTCCCTTTCCGCGGGACTCAGGCGAATTGTCGGCCGGATTCAGCTCTCCTCCGGTCCTCCGGTCCTCCGGTCCTCCGGTCCTCCGGTCCTCCGGTCCTCCGCTCCTCCGCTCCTCCGATCCTCCGCTCCGGCCCTGGTACTCCTGAACTGCTGGATATCATTAAATCACGCTTCTGGCCCTGGTACTCCCTTTCCGCGGGACTCAGGCGAATTGTCGACCGGATTCAGCTCTCCTCCGGTCCTCCGTTCCTCCGGTCCTCCGCTCCTCCGCTCCTCCGCTCCTCCGCTCCTCCGCTCCTCCGCTCCTCCGCTCCTCCGCTCCTCCGCTCCTCCGCTCCGGGCCCTGGTACTCCTGAACTGCTAGACATAAGCGAATCAGGCTCCAGGCCCTGGTACTCCCTTTCCGCTGGACTCAGGCGAATTGTCGGCAAGGCTTCCGCTCTCCTCTGCTTCTCCTCTCATCCACTCCTCCGCACCTCAACTCCAGGCCCTGGTACTCCTGAACTGCTAGACATAAGCGAATCACGTTCCTGGCCCTGGTCCTCCCTTTCCGCGGGACTTAGGCAAATATTCGGCCGGACTTCCGCTCTCCTCCGCTCCTCCGCTCCTCCGCTCCGGCCCTGGTACTCCTGAACTGCTGGACATCATTAAATCACGCTTATAGGCCCTGGTACTCCCTTTCCGCGGGACTCAGGCGAATTGTCGGCCGGATTCAGCTCTCCTCCGGTCCTCCGGTCCTCCGGTCCTCCGGTCCTCCGCTCATCCGCTCCTCCGCTCCTCCGGTCCTCCGCTCCTCCGGTCCTCCGCTCCTCCGTTCCGGCCCTGGTACTCCTGAACTGCTGGACATAAGCGAATCAGGCTCCAGGCCCTGGTACTCCCTCTCCGCGGGGCTTAGGCGAATTGTCGGCCGGGCTTCCGCTCTCCTCCGCTTCTCCTCTCATCCACTCCTCCGCACCTCCGCTCCGGGCCCTGGTACTCCTGAACTGCTAGACATAAGCGAATCAGGCTCCAGGCCCTGGTACTCCCAATCCACGGGACTAAGGCGAAATGTGGGCCGGGTTTCCGCTCTCCTCCACTCCTCCGCTCCTCCACTAATCCGCCCCTCCGCTCCTCCGCTCCTCCGCACCAGGCCCCAGTGCTCTTGAGCTGCTGGACATCATTAAATCACGCTTCTGGCCCAGGTACTCCCTCTCCGCGGGACTCAGGCGAATTGTCGGCTGGATTCCGCTCTCCTCCGCTCCTCCGCTCCTCCGCTCCACCGCTTAAATGTTCTTCTGCTCATCCGCTCCTCCGCTCCTCCGCTCAGGGCCCTGGTACTCCTGAACTGCTGCACATAAGCGAATCAGGCTTAGGCCCTGGTACTCCCTCTCCGCGGGACTTAGGCGAATTGTCGGCCGGGCTTCCGCTCTCCTTCGCTCCCCCGCTCCTCCACTCCTCCGCTCCTCCGCTCCTCCGTTCTTCCGCTCCTCCGCTCCTCCGCTCCTCCGCTCCGGCCCTGGTACTCCTGAACTGCTAGACATAAGCGAAGCACGTTCCTGGCCCTGGTACTCCCTTTCCGCGGGACTTAGGCAAATATTCGGCCGGGCTTCCGCTCTTAAAGGTTCTTCTGCTCCTCCGCTCCTCCGCTCCTCTGCTCCGGGTCCTGGTACTCCTGAACTGCTGGACATAAGCAAATAAGACTCCAGGCCCTGGTACTCCCTCTCCGCGGGACTCAGGCGAATTGCCGGCAGGGCTTCCGCTCTCCTCCGCTCATCCGCTCCTCCGCTCCTCCGCTCCTCCTCTCCTCCGCTCCTCCGCTCCTCCGCTCCGGGCCCTGGTACTCCTGAAATGCTGGACCTAAGCGAATCAAGCTCCAGGCCCTTGTACTCCCAATCCGCGGGACTTAGGCGAATATGCGGCCGGGTTTCCGCTCTCCTCCGCTCATCCGCTCCTCCGCTCTACCGCTTAAACGTTCTTCTGCTCATCCGCTCCTAAGCTCCGGGCCCTGGTACTCCTGAACTGCTAGACATAAGCGAATCAGGCTCCAGGCCCTGGTACTCCCTTTCCGCTGGACTCAGGCGAATTGTCGGCCGGGCTTCCGCTCACCTCCGCTCCTCCGCTCCTCCGCTCATCCGCTCCTCCGCTCCTCCGCTCCTCCGCTCCTCTGCTCATCTGCTCCTCCGCTGCCCCTCTCCGGTCCCTGGTACTCCCTCTCCGCGGGACTCAGGCGAATTGTCGGCCGGGCTTCCGCTCTCCTCAGCTCATCCGCTCCTCCGCTCCTCCGTTCCTCCGCACCTCCGCTCCAATCCCTGGTACTCCTGAACTGCTCGACATAAGCGAATCACGTTCCTGGCCCTGGTACTCCCTCTCCGCGGGACTTAGGCGAATTGTCGGCCTGCTTCCGCTCACCTCCGCTCCTCCGCTCCTCCGCTCCTCCGCTCCTCCACTCCTCCGCTCTTCTGCTCATCTGCTCCTCCGCTCCCCCGCTCCGGGCCCTAGTACTCCCAATCCGCGGGACTTAGGCGAATTGTCGGCCGGGCTTCCGCTCTCCTCCGCTTCTCCCCTCATCCGCTCCTCCGCTCCGGGCCCTGGTACTCCTGAACTGCTAGACATAAGCGAATCAGGCTCCAGGCCCTGGTACTCCCTTTCCGCGGGACTTAGGCGAATATTCGGCCGGGCAACCGCTCACCTCCGCTCCTCCGCTCATCCACTCCTCTGCTCCTCCACTCCTCCGCTCAGGGCCCTGGTACTCCCGAACTGCTTGCCATAAGCGAATCAGGCTCCAGGCCCTGGTACTCCCAATCCGCGGGACTCAGGCGAAACGTGGGCTAGGTTTCCGCTCTCCTCCACTCATCCGCCTCTCCGCTCCTCCGCCCCTGGCCCTGGTACTCCTGAATTGCTGAACATCATTAGATCACGCTTATGGCCCTGGTACTCCCTCTCCGCGGGACTCAGGCGAATTCCCGGCCGGGCTTCCGCTCTTCTCAGCTCATCCGCTCATTCGCTCCTTCGCTCCTCCGCTCCTCCGCTCCTCCGCTCCTCCGCTCCGGGCCCTGGTACTCCGGAACCCCAGGACATAAGCGATTCAGGCTCCAGGCCCTGGTAATCGACTTACGCGGGACTCAGGCGAATTGTCGGCTGGGCTTCCGCTCTCTTCCGCTCCTCCGCTCCTCCGCTCCTCTGCTCCTCCGCTCCTCCGCTCCTCCACTCCTCCGCTCCTCCGCTCTTCCGCTCCGGGCCCTGGTACTCCTGAACTGGTGGACATCATTAAATCACGCTTCTGGCCCTGGTACTCCCTTTGCGCGGGACTCAGGCGAATTTTCGGCCGGATTCCGCTCTCCTCCGCTCATCCGCTCCTACGCTCTAACGCTTAAACGTTCTTCTGCTCATCCGCTCTTCCGCTCCTCCGCTCCAGGCCCTGGTACTCCTGAACTGCTAGACATAAGCGAATCAGGCTCCAGGCCCTGGTACTCCCTTTCCGCTGGACTCAGGCGAATTGTCGGCAAGGCTTCCGCTCTCCTCCGCTTCTCCTCTCATCCACCCCTCCGCACCTCCACTCCGGGCCCTGGTACTCCTGAACTGCTCGACATAAGGGAAACACGTTCCTGGCCCTGGTACTCCCTCTCCGCGGGACTTGGGCAAATATTCGGCCGGGCTTCCGCTCTCCTCCGCTCCTCCGCTCCTCCGCTCCTGCCCTGGTACTCCTGAACTGCTGGACATCATTAAATCACGCTTCTGGCCCTGGTACTCCCTTTCCGCGGGACTCAGGCGAATTGTCGGCCGGATTCAGCTCTCCTCCGGTCCTCCGGTCCTCCGGTCCTCCGCTCCTCCGTTCCGGCCCTGGTACTCCTGAACTGCTGGACATAAGCGAATCAGGCTCCAGGCCCTGGTACTCCCTCTCCGCGGGACTAAGGCGAATTGTCGGCCGGGTTTCCGCTCTCCTCCGCTTCTCCTCTCATCCGCTCCTCCGCTCCTCCGCACCTGGCCCTGGTACTCCTGAATTGCTGAACATCATTAAATCACGCTTATAGTCCTGGTACTCCCTCTCCGCGGGACTTAGGCGAATTGTCGGCCGGGTTTCCGCTCTCCTCAGCTCATCCGCTCATTCGCTCCTTCGCTCCTCCGCTCCTCCGCTACTCCGCTCCTCCGCTCCGGGCCCTGGTACTCCGGAACCGCAGGACATAAGCGATTCAGGCTCCAGATCCTGGTAATCCCCTTCCGTGGGACTCAGGCGAATTGTCGGCTGGGCTTCCGCTCTCTTCCGCTCCTCCGCTCCTCCGCTCCTCTGCTCCTCCGCTCCTCCGCTCCTCCGCTCCTCCGCTCTTCCGCTCCGGGCCCTGGTACTCCTGAACTGCTGGACATCATCAAATCACGCTTCTGGCCCTGGTACTCCCTTTTCGCGGGACTCAGGCGAATTGTCGGCCGGATTCCGCTCTCCTCCGCTCATCCGCTCCTCCGCTCCACCACTTTAACGTTCTTCTGCTCATCCGTTCCTCCGCTCCTCCGCTCCGGGCCCTGGTACTCCTGAACTGCTAGACATAAGCGAATCAGGCTCCAGGCCCTGGTACTCCCTCTCCGCGGGACTTAGGCAAATATGCGGCCGGGTTTCCGCTCTCCTCCGCTCCTCCGCACCTCCGCTCCTCCGCTCCTCCGGCCCCGGTACTCCTGAACTGCTGGACATCATTAAATCACGCTTCTGGCCCTGATACTCCCTTTCCGCGGGACTCAGGCGAATTGTCGGCCGGATTCAGCTCTCCTCCGGTCCTCCGGTCCTCCGGTCCTCCGGTCCTCCGGTCCTCCGCTCCTCCGCTCCTCCGCTCCTCCGCTCCTCCGTTCCGGCCCTGGTACTCCTGAACTGCTGGACATAAGCGAATCAGGCTCCAGGCCCTGGTACTCCCTTCCGCTGGACTCAGGCGAATTGTCGGCAAGGCTTCCGCTCTCCTCCGCTTCTCCTCTCATCCACTCCTCCGCACCTCCACTCCAGGCCCTGGTACTCCTGAACTGCTAGACATAAGCGAATCACGTTCCTGGCCCTGGTACTCCCTCTCCGCGGGACTTAGGCAAATATTCGGCCGGGCTTCCGCTCTCCTCCGCTCCTCCGCTCCTCCGCTCCTCCACTCCGGCCATGGTACTCCTGAACTGCTGGACATCATTAAATCACGCTTCTGGCCCTGTTACTCCCTTTCCGCGGGACTCAGGCGAATTGTCGGCCGGATTCAGCTCTCCTCCGGTCCTCCGGTCCTCCGCTCCTCCGCTCCTCCGCTCATCCGCCCCTCCGCTCCTCCGGTCCTCCGGTCCTCCGCTCCTCCGCTCCTCCGCTCCTCCGCTCATCCGCCCCTCCGCTCCTCCGCTCCTCCGCACCTGGCCCTGGTACTCCTGAATTGCTGAACATCATTAAATCACGATTTTGGCCCTGGTACTCCCTCTCCACGGGACTCAGGCGAATTGTCGGCCGGGCTTCTGCTCTCCTCAGCTGATCCGCTCATCCGCTCCTCCGCTCCTCCGCTCCTCCGCTCTTCCGCTCCGGGCCCTGGTACTCCGGAACCGCAGGACATAAGCGATTCAGGCTCCAGGCCCTGGTAATCCCCTTCCGCGGGACTCAGGCGAATTGTCGGCTGGGCTTCCGCTCTCTTCCGCTCCTCCGCTCCTCCGCTCCTCTGCTCCTCCGCTCCTCCGCTCCTCCGCTCCTCCGCTCCTCCGGTCTTCCGCTCCGGGCCCTGGAACTCCCGATCTGCGGGAGTTCCGGGCCAGTCTTCTGCTCTCCTCCCCTCCTCCTTTTTTTCCCTCCCCCGCTTTGGACCCTGGAACTCCCGAACCGGGCCGGGCTTCTGCCCTCCGCCTCTCCTCTGCTCATCCGCTCCAGGCCCTGGCACTCCCTGTCATCCAGTCATTCGCATGTGCGTGCCCGGAGGTCCGGGAGCTCCACTCAAACGTCCGGGGGATAAGGGTAAGGGGTCCTGCTCCCCCCCCCCCCCCCTCGCCGCCTCTGAGAAGAGAAACATCTCCTCCGCTCCTCCGCTCCTCTGCTCCTCACCTCATCCGCTCAAGGCCCTGGTACTCCCAGTCCGTGGGAACCCCCCCCCCCCCCCCCCCACCCACCCACCAAAACAAACTCTCACACACACATAAACACACGCACACACACACACACACACACACACACACAGACACACACACACACACACACACAGACACACACCCATACACACACACACACACACACACACACACACACACACACACACACACACACACACACACACACCTGAACTCATCATAGCTGTGCTAATAGCATTGGCCGAAACGTATCCACAACAAAACAAACATTAGCTCATCCACTCATTCACATATGTGTGTGCCCAGAGGTACGGGAGCTCCAGTCATACGTCCGGGTGATCTATGTCCGGAGAGGGCTCACATTGGCCGGTCTAAGGGGTCCTGCTGCCCTCAAGCTTCCCCGCCTTTGAGAAGAGAAACATAACTTCGCTCCTCCGCTCCTCCGCTCCTCAAATCCTCTGCTCCTCCGCTATGGGCCCTGGTACTCCCGATCCTCCGAACTCAGGCGAATAGCGTGACGTGCTTCTGCTCTCCTATAAGCCCCTACACACTTCAAACACGGCTGTTATCACCCTGTTACTGCATTACAATGACGCCCATTTGCTTTTGATCTCAGTGTCTGCCACCGTGCGGAAAAAGCGGGGTGACGGGGGGGACGGGGGACGGGGGGACATAAGGGCATTCGTTCTGTATGTAATCAGAAGTTAATAGTGTTAACGGTTTGCGAGAAATATTTAATGCTAGACAAAGAAAGAAAATTAAAAGGAAATAATGAAATATATAGATAGAAAAAAAAATTAAAAACTAAAAAAAAAAATTGTAAGGGGAATATAACATGTAATTAAGTTGGCGGTTCACAAGGAATCTCAGACATCAAACTGTTTTTAATTGAACATAAATAGTACACACAAATATACAAATGTACAAATAAATATAGCAAGGTAGAACTGAATGTCAATGAAACAACCAGGGATGAGGAAGCAACGGACATAAGGACATTTGTTCTGTATGGAATCAGAAGTTAATAGTGTTAACGGTTTGTGAGAAATTTACAGTGCTAGACAAAAAAAGAAATTAAAAGGAAATAATTAAATCAATAGATAGACAAATAAAAAATTAAAACAAGAAAAAAATTGCAAGGGGAATATAACATGTAATTAAGTTTTTTTTTTGTTTTTTTTTTCCAAAAAAAAAAGGAATCTCAGACATGGGTAACTGTATATGTTTTAGTTTTTGGATTTTTCCATAAGTTTTAAGGATTTTTTTTTATAATTCAAAATCGTTTATGAAGAAATTAAAATTTGGGGAGCATTTTTGCATTCTGTTTTTGTGAATGAAGAACTTGGCCAGGCCTAAAAGAACATTGACACAGAGTTCATCTGTTATGTTGCTTATAAGTAAACCAAATGTGATATCATCTTTTGAGAGGGAAACTGGTGACGATGGAATGAGAATGAGAAAAAATATATGGTCAGTGGTTTCAATGTTGTCTTCACAAAATGTACAAATATTATCTTCAAAAGTAAAGCGTACCCGCAATAATTCCTTAGATGGGTAGATGTCATTCATAATTTAGAAGTGGGTCTCTTCTTGCCTTGGGGGGTATGGGTAGAGTCAGACACATAGTTCGCAGCGTGGCAATCGATTTCTTATCAAATTTATTTCAAATATTATTTTTGTTTTGATGTCCAGGGAATAAGTTTCCTGTGAAACATGTCCTAATAAAGGAGTTGCTGCACTTTCTGTCCAGAATTGAGATTCCCTGGAGTGATAGTCGGGGTAACTGTGGTTGTACGGTTTGGTGCGTCATTATATTTTTGGTCAGGAATACAAATTGTCGAGGCAGTGCGTTTCGTAACTTTATCAACTCTAATATGGGAGGCTTAAATCTGTGTGTAGTACAGAACTGTTCATAGTCTAGACGACTGCCATTGTCATCCATCAAGTCAATTATTGACCATATACCTTTCTCAAAGCATTCCTTGTAAAACAGAGGTTTGTTGCCACGCAGTACATATCTATTGTTCCAAATTATTGGACTGTGTGGTGAGAAATTGTGTACATATATCATTTTCCAGTATAATAGTATTTGTTTATGGAACTCTGAAAATTGGACAGGAATCTTGTTGATATCCAAGTCAGAGATAAGTAGAAGACTTAGGCCACCGACTTTGTTGAATAAGTAGTTTGGAGTACAATACCAGAAAAAATGATGATGTTTGATCCAGGATTTCAACCAGTTCACCTTCAATGTCCCATTCAGGCAGTCCAACTCTATCACTTTCAGCCCTCCCTCACTTGTTTCTTTCACCATATGTGATCTTTTTAGATGGTGTGGTCTGTTCCTCCAGATAAAGATGAAATTTATTTGGTTAATAGATTTTATGAGTTGATTTGGAGCAGCATTGGAATACACTGGGTATATACATCTGGATAAACATTCCATTTTAGTCAAATATATCCGGCCTAATATTGATAAATCTCTTTGGAGCCATATATTCAATTTTGCTTTACTTTGATTCAGTTTAGATTCAATGTTCCTGGATTGATTTAACTTTTGGTCCTTAGATAGGAAAATGCTCAAGTATTTTATTTCTGATTTGATAGGAACATTGCTGATTTCCTTTAGTGGTGAGTCATGCAGCGCAAGAAGTTTGCATTTCTTTAAGTTTAATGACAATCCTGGAGCCTTGGAGAATGTTTTAATTTTTTCAACACTTATTGGGACTTGATGTTCATTTTTCAAAACTAAGGTTGTGTCATCTGCCAGCAAGCTAATAACAATTTCTGTCCCCGACATTATTTCTGTCCCACACATACACACACACACACACACACACACACTCACACACACCTTAATTCCACTCTTTTATATACGCATGTCTGGAGTTCCGGGAGCTCGTTCTCAACGTTCTGGGGATAATCATAGCTGTGCTGATAGCATTAGCCGAAACGCCCCCCCCCCACACCACCACCACCACCACCCCACACACACATTAGCTCCTCCATTCATTCACATGTACACGCCGGCTGCTCCGGGAGCTCCACGCCGACGTTTCGGGGATCGATGTCCGGAGAAGGTGCACCATTGCCGGCCTGCGGTGTCCTGTAGAACCCCCCCCTCCATACACACATGCAATACGCCTTGAAACGCATCGCTCGCACCGACGCGGAGAATCCATTGACCTACTTCCACAACAACGGCGAGAATCACATTGCGTCGGCCGCCGTGAGGAAGAGGGGGGAGGGGGGGCATTAAGGGGGGGAGAGAGAGAGACATGGAGATTTTCTCAGCCTCTCATTCTTTTTTCTTTTTTTTTAATTGAACATAAATCGTACACACAAATATACAAATGTGCAAATAAACATGGCAAGGTAGAACTGAATGTCAATGAAACAACCAGGCATGAGGAAGCAAAGGACATAAGGACATTCGTTCTGTATGTAATCAGAAGTTAATAGTGTTAACGGTTTGTGAGAAATTTACAATGCTAGACAAAAAAAGAAATTAAAAGGAAATAATTAAATCAATAGATCGACAAATAAAAAAATTAAAACGAAAAAAAGATTGCAAGGGGAATACAACATGTAATTAAGTTGGCGACTCACAAGGAATCTCAGACATCGAACTGTATATTTTTTGTTGTTTATATATAAACATATATAATCAAACATATATTGTTTGTTGTTGTTTATTTTTGGGATATATTGAGGAATATTTGTTGGAAAGGAGTCACAATCGCTTTTTGATAATGTCGAAGTGTATAGGTGGCTATAGAATTTAAAGATTTCTGTGGAAATTATAGCCTCATCTGTAATTTCCTTTTTGTTAAGACGGGCTTCCGCTTTGCTCCGCTCCTCCGCTCCTCCGCTCCTCCGCTCTTCCGCTCCGGGCCCTGGAACTCCCGATCCGCGGGACTTCGGTGAATTCCGGGCCAGTCTTCTGCTCTTCTGCTCTCCTCCCCTCCTTCGCTTCTTCGCTCCCCCGCTTTGGACCCTGGAAATCCCGAACCGGGCCGGGCTTCTGCTCTCCGCCTCTCCTCTGCTCATCCGCTCCAGGCCCTGGCACTCCCTGTCATCCAGTCATTCGCATGTGCGTGCCCGGAGGTCCGGGAGCTCCACTCAAACGTCCGGGGGATAAGGGTAAGGGGTCCTGCTCCCCCCCCCCCCCTCGCCGCCTCTGAGAAGAGAAACATCTCCTCCGCTTCTCAGCTCCTCCGCTCCTCCGCTGCGGAACAAGGTACTACTGGGCTTTTGCTGTCCTCCGCTCCTCCGCTTTGGGCCCTGGAACTCCCGAACCGCTGGACATAAGCGAATCACGGTCCGGGCTTCTGCCCTCCTCCGCTCCTCACCTCATCCGCTCCAGGCCCCGGTACTCCCTGTCCGCGGAACCCCTCCCCCACACACCAAAACAAACTCTCACACACATATACACAAACGCACACACAAACACCCACACACACACACACACAAGAACACAAGAACACACACACGCACACACACACACTCACACACACACACACACACACACACACACACACACACACACACACACACACACACACCTGAACTCATCATAGCTGTGCTAATAGCATTAGCCGAAACGCATCCACTACCAAACAAACATTAGCTCATCCACTCATTCACATGTGTGTGCCCAATGGTCCGGGAGCTCCAATCATACGTCCGGGGGATCTATATCTGGAGAAGGCTCACAGTGGCCGGTCTAAGGCGTCCTACTGCCCCCAAACTTCCCATCCTCTGCCTTTGAGAAGAGAAACATTACCTCCGCTCCTCCATTCCTCCGCTTCTCCGCTCCAACGCTCCTCCGCGATGGGCCCTTTTACCCCCCCCCCCCACCTAAACAAACTCTCACACATAGACACACGAACACACTCACACAGACACAAAAACAAAAACACAAACACACACACACACACACACACACACACACACACACACCTTAACTCATCATAGCTGCACTAATAGCATTAGCCGAAACGCATCCACAACCAAACAAACATTAGCTCATCCACTCATTCACATGTGTGTGCCCAATGGTCCGGGAGCTCCAATCATACGTTCGGGGGATCTATGTCCGGAGAATGCTCACATTAGCCCAAACAAACATTAGCTCATCCACTCATTCACATGTGTGTGCCCAATGGTCCGGGAGCTCCAATCATACGTTCGGGGGATCTATGTCCGGAGAATGCTCACATTAGCCCGTCTAAGGGGTTCTTCTAGCCCCAAGGTCCCCGCCTCTGAGAGGATAAACTATACCTCCGCTACTCCGCTCCTCCGCTTCTCAGCTCCACCACTTCTCCGCTTCAGGCCCTGGAATTCCCGAACCGCTGGACATAAGCGAATCAAGGCCGGGCAGCTGCCCTCCTCCGCTTCTCAGCTCATCCGCTCGAGGCCCTGGTACTCCCTGTCCGCGACCCCCCCCCCCCACCTAAACAAACTCACACACACACACACACACACACACACACCTTAACTCATCTTAGCTGTGCTAATAGCATTAGCCGAAACGCATCCACAACCAAACAAACATTAGCTCATCCACTCATTCACATGTGTGTGCCCAATGGTCCGGCAGCTCCAATCATACGACCGGGGGATCTATGTCCGAAGAATACTCACATTAGCCCGTCTAAGGGGTTCTTCTGCCCACAAGCTTCCCCGCCTCTGAGAGAAGAAACATTACCTCCGCTCCTCTGCTCCTCCGCTTCTCCGCTTCAGGCCCTGGAATTCCCGAACCGCTGGACATAAGCGAATCAAGGCCGGGCAGCTTCCGTCCTCCGCTTCTCAGCTCATCCGCTCGAGGCCCTGGTACTCCCTGTCCGCGACCCCCCCCCCCCACCTAAACAAACTCACACACACACACACACACACACACACACACACACACACACACACACAGACACACACACACACACACACACACACACACACACACACCTTAACTCATCTTAGCTGTGCTAATAGCATTAGCCGAAACGCATCCACAACCAAACAAACATTAGCTCATCCACTCATTCACATGTGTGTGCCCAATGGTCCGGCAGCTCCAATCATACGACCGGGGGATCTATGTCCGGAGAATACTCACATTAGCCCGTCTAAGGGGTTCTTCTGCCCACAAGCTTCCCCGCCTCTGAGAGAAGAAACATTACCTCCGCTCCGCCGCTCCTCTGCTCCTCCGCTTCTCAGCTTTACCGCTCCTCCGCTATGGGCCCTGGTACTCCCCCCCCCACCTAAACAAACTCTCACACAAAATCACTCACACACACACAAAAACACACAAACACACACATACACACACAACTTAACTCATCATAGCTGTGCTAATAGCATTAACCGAAATGCATCCACAACCAAACAAACATTAGCTCATCCATTCATTCACATGTGTGTGCCCAATGGTATTCCCTGTCCGCGACCCCCCCCCCCACCAAAAGAGCCTCTCACACACACACACACACACACAAAGACACTCACACACACACAGACACACATACACACATACACACACCTTAAGTCTTCGTAGCTGTGCTAATAGCTTTAGCCGAAACGCATCAACAACCAAACAAACATTAGCTCATCCACTCATTCACATGTGTGTGCCCTGGATACCGTGTCCACGACACCCCCCCCCCCACACACACACCAAAACAAACTATCACACACATACACAAAGACACTCATATACACACACACACACTGACACACATACACACATTACGTCATCATAGCTGTGCTAATAGCATTAGCCGAAACGCATCCACAACCAAACAAACATTAGCTCATCCACTCATTCACATGTGTGTGCCCAATGGTTCGCTTCTCCGCTCCACCGCTCCTCCGCTATGGGCCCTGGTACTCCCGATCCGCCGGACTCAGGAGAATTATGGGACGTGCTTCTGCCCTCCATCCGCTCCAAAGCTCATCCGCTCCAGGCCCAGCTTCCCCCTGTCTGCCTCCCCCCCCACCTAAACAAACTGTCACACACATATACACAAACGCACACACAAACACACACACCGGACATACATCCGGGGGATCTTTGTCCGGAGTATGCGCACATTAGCCAGTCTAAGGGGTTCTTCTGCCCCCAAACTTCCCCGCCTCTGAGAGGAGAAACATTACCTCCGCTCCTCCGCTTCTCAGCTCCATCGCTCCTCCGCTTTGGGCCCTGGAATTCCCGAACCGCTGGACATAAGCGAATCACGGGCTGGGCTTCATCCCTCCTCCGCTCCTCAGCTCATCCGCTCGAGGCCCCGGTACTCCCTGTCCGCGACCCCCCCCCACCTAAACAAATTCACACTCACACACACGCACACACACACACACAAACACACCTTAACTCATCATAGCTGTGCTAATAGCATTAGCCGAAACGCATCCACAACCAAACTGTTGCGTTTAAGTTTGCAGCTTCTTCGTTTTCCATGTTTCGGAAGGAATTCACAAGTTTGCCCTGTTTGAATCGTCTTTTATTTTCTTCTTCACAGCTCGGGGAATCAACATCGGTTAGCCATGGGACATGTACAGTACAGAGTGAGGGAAAAATTCCCGCCAGCACCGCTATACCAAAAAAAAAACACTGACGTAGAAGTTAACGTCAAGTTAGCTGAACAGTCGCGAAAAACTAAAACAAGTCCCAAACCTTGTCATAAAGTGCCATACATTTCCTGAGAGTAGATACAAATACAACATATGTATACTAGAATGTAAACTCAAATAAAACTAATGAGATCACCTATCTCAACACCCCCTCTTGATCTCAACACCAAAAAAAAATCTTTGGACATTTGAATTTCCAAAGAACCACTTTTTGAATTGTTCTATTGTTACCTTTGTCATGAGTTTTGTCAAGATGTCTGCCAACATGTCCTCTGATGGACAATAGATAAGATTTATTTAACCCTCACTGAGTGCTTCACGAATGAAATGATATTTTACATCAATGTGTTTTGACCTTTGTCTGTTTACAGGATTCTTACTCAGTGCGATGGCCCCCTGATTGTCTCCGTAGATTGTTGTGCAACTGTACATTTTGTTGTCCATACCGTTTAACAGTTGAGACAGGTACATGTTTTCTTGTGCGGTGGTGGCTCGGCCGATGTATTCAGCCTCACATGTTGACAGGGCCATTGTGGGCTGTTTCCTTGACTTCCATGCAATGGCTGGGCCTTGTTTTGTTAAACTGAAACAGTAGCCTGTAGTGCTACGTCTGTCTTCTACAGATGATGCCCAGTCTGAATCACTGTAAGCTATCAGGTTCAAATCCTCCTTATTTGTCTTGAAACTTAGTTCATAATCAGCTGTCCCCTTCAAATACCTCAGAACATGTTTTGCAGCTACTAAGTTTTCTACTTTTGGCATTGCCAGATTCTGTGATAGTTTGCTCACTATCCAGCTGATATCAGGTCTGGTGCAAGTCATGGCATAAATAAGACTGCCTACAATCTCACGATATTCTTTGGGGTCGACAGGTTCACTTTGCTCATTTTCATCAGCTACAGGGATGCCCTCTAATTTTTGCTCACTTGGAGTAGATCTTGCTTTACATTCTGACATTCCAAATCTCTCTAGCATTTTTAGGATGTACTTTGTCTGGTTCATTTTGATTTCATCCCCCTTTTGTTCAAATTGTATGCCCAAAAAATATGACAGTTTCCCCAGGTCTTTCATGTTGAACTTGAATTTCATGTTCTGTTTAAATGTGCTGAGTGCATCATTGCTGCTTGCTGCAATAATTAAATCTTCTTCTTCTTCTTTCGGCTTTTCCCGTCAGGGGTCGCCACAGCGAGTCAACCTTCTCCATCTAACCCTATTCTCTGTATCTTCCTCTCTCACACCAGCTACCTTCATATCCTCTCTCACTACGTCCATAAATCTTCTCTTTGGTCTTCCTCGAGACCTATTGCCTGGCAGCTCCATTTCCAGCATCTGTCTACCAATATATTCACTATCTCTTCTCTGTACATGGCCGAACCATCTCAGTCTGGCTTCTCTGACCTTCTCTCCAAAACATCGAACATGTGCCGTCCCTCTGATAGACTCATTCCTGATCCTATCCATCCTGGTCACTCCCAAAGAGAACCTCAACATCTTCATCTCTGCAACCTCTAGTTCTGTCTGCTGTCTTTTGGTCATTGGAACAGTTTCTAGTCCATACATCATCGCTGGTCTCACCACTGTCTTGTACACCTTTCCTTTTATTCTGGCCGATAGTCTTCTATCACATAGTACCCCTGACACTTTTCTCCACCCATTCCAACCTGCTTGGACCCGTCTCTTCACCTCTTTTCCACACTCTCCGTTGCTCTGGACTGTTGACCCTAAGTACCTGAAATCCTCCAGCTTCTTGATCTGCACTCCCTGTAGCCTCACCGTTCCACCCGAGTTCCCCTCATTCACACACAAACGGTATGTATGTGTGTGAATGAGGGGAACTCCTCACCTCTCTAGATTTTCCTCTACCTGTTGTCTGCTCTCACTACAGATCAGAATGCCATCCGCAAACATCATGGTCCATTGGGATTCCTGTCTAACCTCATCTGTCAGCCTATAACACGAGTTTAGAGCCGTGGAGAAGGTTTGCTTCCCCCCCACCCTCTCTTTCTAACTTCTTCTTCTTCTTCTTCTTCTTCTTCTTCTTCTTCTTCTTCTTCTTCTTCTTCTTCTTCTTCTTCTTCTTCTTCTTCTTCTTCTTCTTCTTCTTCTTCTTCTTCTTCTTCTTCTTCTTCTTCTTCTTCTTCTTCTTCTTCTTCTTCTTCTACAGTTTCTAGTCCATACATCATCGCTGATCTCACCACTGTCTTGTACACCTTTGTACACCTTGGAAATGGGCAGCCCCACATCTGACCGTGTGACACAGCCAAGCAGTGCAGACAATGTGAGACGATCAACTAGAACCAAAAAGAAGCCCAGTTACTTTAATGGTTATGTGACTAGTGCTATTGACGATGACCAAGTGTTCACTAACATTGACTACTGTTATAGACTGGCGTGTGGTGTCCCACAGACATTTAAAGAGGCAAGGAGTTCCCTCAATGCTGACAAGTGGATGAAATCTATGGACGACGAGATAGAGTCATTGAGAGAGAACAACACTTTTACCCTAACACAGCTACCCCAAGGCAAGTGTGCAGTGGGGGTGGGGGGGTGGGTGTATGCGCTAAAAAGAAATGAAGTTGGCACAAACAAATATAAAGCTCGTTATTTTGCTAAGGGCTACAGTCAAAAGTATGGCACGGATTTTGAGGAAACATTTTCTCCAACAGCAAATATGACAAGTGTGAGGATGTTTATGCAGAAATCAGTTCAGGAAAATTTGGCAGGTCGTCATTGGAATCTGATGCTCCATTCTTACTTGATTGACAACGACTTTATTCAGAATGAAGCAGATCATTGTGTCTATGTCAAAGAAAACCAAAATGACAAAGTCATCATCATAATATGGGTAGATGATTTAATCATAGCTGCGAGTGATGAGGAAGTAATGAAAGAGGTGAAAATCATGCTTACAGCTAGATTTAAAATGAAGGACTTGGGCAAAGTGACATATTTTCTGGGTATTGATTTTGATCAGTCAGAAGAGTGTGTTAAGATGTCACAAAGAAAATATGTGGAAAGGTAGCCCTACAGTATTGTCCAACACAAGAGATGCCAGCACATGTTATGACAAAGCCTGCATCGCAGTTTAAGTTGTTGAATTTTTCAAAGTTGTTGTTTGATTCATGAGTATTTTATTTTGATGTAAATGGGCAAAGATACCAATAATATGAGAGCAAGTGGGGGCGTTGTCAACTGAGAAATATGCTCTCAATTATTTTCCGTTTTATTTCGAAGGGCCAGTCTCAGCTTCCGGTCAACAGGACCCCGCAGACCGGCCAAGGTGCACCTTCTTCGGACACGGATCCCCGTGACGTCGGCGTGAAGCTCCGGGAGCACCAGACATGCACATATGAATAAGCGGAGGAGTCAACTCCATAAGTCCTCCACTCACGGCCTCGGTGTCACTGAATCGAGCAATTTGGTTTTTAATGTTTAAAAATCGGCTTAACATTGAGGTGGAATCCTATCCATCCTGGTCACTCCCAAAGAGAACCTCAACATCTTCATCTCTGCAACCTCTAGTTCTGTCTGCTGTCTTTTGGTCATTGGAACAGTTTCTAGTCCATACATCATCGCTGGTCTCACCACTGTCTTGTACACCTTTCCTTTTATTCTGGCCGATAGTCTTCTATCACATAGTACCCCTGACACTTTTCTCCAGCCATTCCAACCTGCTTGGACCCGTCTCTTCCCCTCTTTTACGCACTCTCCGTTGCTCTGGACTGTTGACCCTAAGTACCTGAAATCCTCCAGCTTCTTGATCTCCACTCCCTGTAGCCTCACCGCTCCACCCGAGTTCCTCTCGTTCACACACATATATTCTGTCTTGCTGCGACTAACTTTCATTCCTCTCCTTTCCAGAGCATACCTCCACCTCTCTTGATTTTCCTCTACCTGTTGTCTGCTCTCACTACAGATCACAATGTCATCCGCAAACATCATGGTCCATGGGGATTCCTGTCTAACCTCATCTGTCAGCCTACCCATCACCATTGCGAACAAGAAGGGGCTCAGAGCTGATCCCTGATGGAGTCCCACCTCCACCTTGAACTTCTCGGTTACCCCTACAGCACACCGTACCAGTGTCTCACAGCTGGCATACATGTCCTGCACCAGTCTAACATACTTCTCTGCCACTCCAGACTTCCTCATACAATACCAGAGCTCCTCTCTTGGCACCCTGTCATATGCTTTTTCTAGGTCTACGAAAACGCAATGCAGCTCCCTCTGGCCTTCTCTGTACTTTTCTATTAGCATTCTCAACGCAAATACTGCATCTGTAGTACTCTTCCTAGGCATGAAGCCATACTGCTGTTCACAAATGCTGACTTCTGCTCTCAGTCTAGTTTCCACTACTCTTTCCCATAACTTCATTGTATGGCTCATCAACTTTATCCCTCTGTAGGTGCCACAATTCTGCACATCCCCTTTATTCTTAAAAATAGGCACCATCACACGTCGTCTCCATTCTTCAGGCATCTTCTCACTCTCTAAGATCCTGTTGAATAATCTAGTCAGAAAATCTACCGCTGCCTCTCCTAGACACTTCCACACCTCCACAGGTATATCATCAGGACCAACTGCTTTTCCACTCTTCATCCTCTTCAATGCCTTCCTCACTTCACTTTTACTCATTTTTGCTACTTTGTGGTCTACAATAATCACCTCTTCTACCCTTGCCTCTCTTTCATTTTCCACATTCATCAGCTCTTCAAAGTACTCTTTCCATCTTCCTGTCACTCTTCTAGCATCTGTCAATACATTTCCCTCTCTGTCCTTTATCACCCGGACCTGCTGTACATCCTTTCCATCTTTATCTCTCTGTTTCGCCAACTTGTATAGATCATTTTCAGCCTCCTTACTATCCAACCGAGCATACAAGTCATCATAAGCCCTTTGTTTTGCCTTTGCTACCTCTATCTTTACCTTTCGCCGCATCTCCCTGAACTCCTGTCTGTTCTCTTCAGTCCTCTCAGTATCCCACCTCTTCTTCGCTAACCATTTTCTCTGTATACACTCCTGCACTTCCTCATTCCACCACCAAGTCTCCTTATCTACTTTCCTTCCAGATGACACACCAAGTACTCTTCTACCTGTCTCCCTGATCACACTAGCTGTTGTTGTCCAATCATCTGGAAGCTCTCCCTGACCACCCAGACCCTTTCTCAACTCCTCCCTGAAAACCATGCAACACTCTGCTGCAATAATTAAATCATCTACCCAAAGCAAATCTTCTCCACGGCTCTAAACTCGTTCGTCGCCGCTACTTGGGGATCACCGGATGGCTTTCTCCCTCCGCTTCGTTACATTTTATGTCCGCTAGATGGCGGCATCCGACTGTGCACAGCGCTTGGAGCTCCAGCAGGTGATCTGGCCGCTGTGTATGAGAGGAATAAACGAGTGGGGCCGTGAGTGCAATAAATCCCCCTCCACTTCTTACATGGATGTTATCACCCTGTTACTGTATTTTAACGATACCGCTGTGTTTTCCACCTCAATGTTAAGCCGATTTTTAAACATTAAAAACCAAATTGCTCGATTCAGTGACACCGAGGCCCTGAGTGGAGGACTTATGGAGTTGACTCCTCCGCTTATTCATAAGTGCATGTCTGGTGCTCCCGGAGCTTCACGCCGACGTCACGGGGATCCGTGTCCGAAGAAGGTGCACCTTGGCCGGTCTGCGGGGTCCTGTTGACTGGGAAGTTGAGACTGGCCCTTGGAAATAAAACGGAAAATAATTGAGAGCATATTTCTCAGTTAACAACGCCCCCACTTGCTCTCATATTATTGGTATCTTTGCCCATTTACATCCAAATAAAATACTCATGACCTAAACAACAACTTTGAAAAATTCAACAACTTAAACTGCGATGCAGGCTTTGTCATAACATGTGCCGGCATCTCTTGTGTTGGACAATACTGTAGGGCTACCTTTCCACATATTTTCTTTGTGACATCTTAACACACTCTTCTGACTGACGTATTTTCTGGGTGTTGATTTTGATCACTTTGCCCAAGTCCTTCATTTTAAATCTAGCTGTAAGCATGATTTTCACCTCTTTCATTACTTCCTCATCACTCGCAGCTATGATTAAATCATCTACCCATATTATGGTGATGACTTTGTCATTTTGGTTTTCTTTGACATAAACACAATGATCTGCTTCATTCTGAATAAAGTCGTTGTCAATCAAGTAAGAATGGAGCATCAGATTCCAATGACGACCTGCCAAATTTTCCTGAACTGATTTCTGCATAAACACCCTCACACTTGTCATATTTGCTGTTGGAGAAAATGTTTCCTCAAAATCCGTGCCATACTTTTGACTGTAGCCCTTAGCAAAATAACGAGCTTTATATTTGTTTGTGCCAACTTCATTTCTTTTTAGCGCATACACCCACCCCCCCACCCCCACTGCACACTTGCCTTGGGGTAGCTGTGTTAGGGTAAAAGTGTTGTTCTCTCTCAATGACTCCATCTCGTCGTCCATAGATTTCATCCACTTGTCAGCATTGAGGGAACTCCTTGCCTCTTTAAATGTCTGTGGGACACCACACGCCAGTCTATAACAGTAGTCAATGTTAGTGAACACTTGGTCATCGTCAATAGCACTAGTCACATAACCATTAAAGTAACTGGGCTTCTTTTTGGTTCTAGTTGATCGTCTCACATTGTCTGCACTGCTTGGCTGTGTCACACGGTCAGATACGGGGCTGCCCATTTCCACGGTGTACAAAGGTGTACAAGACAGTGGTGAGACCAGCGATGATGTATGGACTAGAAACTGTAGAAGAAGAAGAAGAAGAAGAAGAAGAAGAAGAAGAAGAAGAAGAAGAAGAAGAAGTTAGAAAGAGAGGGTGGGGGGGAAGCAAACCTTCTCCACGGCTCTAAACTCGTTCGTCGCCGCTACTCGGGGAACACCGGATGGCTTTCTCCCTCCGCTTCGTTACATTTTATGGCCGCTAGATGAAGATCATCATCATCATCATCATCATCATCATCATCATCATCATCATCCTGATCTGAGCTCATCTCTGTCTGGGTTTGTTGCTCTGGAGATGGGTTTGTCACAAATTTTAGCAGTCTGTGTTTTTAGTACTCTTTCACTATTTGGATAATATACAAAATAAGCTGGACTATTTTTTTCATATCCAATGAAAACTCCCTTCTCACCTCTTGAGTCAAGTTTCTTTTTGTTGTGCTTGTATGCATAGCACACAGCACCAAACTTTTGCATTTGTGACACATTTGGTTTCTTTCCCGTCAACATAAAGTAAGCCGTCTGCTTTGTCCGATTATTAAAGCATCAGTTCCTGACTGCTGCTGTCTGCACTGCATGGGTCCACAATGTTTTGGGTAGGTTGCTTCCTAGTAACATGCACCATGCCATGTCGAATAAAGTCCTCCAGTTTCTCTCTGCTTTCCCGTTTTGGTGTGGTGAGTATGGCGCTGACGTTTCATGTCTAACACCCCGTTTAATCATTAGTCCTTGGTACTCTTTTGACATAAACTCAGTACAATTGTCAGATCTCATACACTTAATCTTCCCATAAGGGGCAGTGTCTGCTAAGAATCTCTCTGTGGCACTCACTGTACCACTCTTTTGTTTGAGAAAGTACACAAAAATTGTGTTGGAATAATCATCAGTAAACGACAATGCAAATCTGTGTCCATCTATAGATATGGGATTTACTGGCCCTGCCAGATCTGTATGCACTAAATCAAACACCTCTGTTGCTCTTGCATCAGGCTCTCTGTTTCTGATCTGCACAAACTTCCCTTGAATACACACTTCACATGGTGATACAGGTTTTTCAGTTTTCCCTTTGATTACCATACCATCAACCACTTTTGTCAACTTTTGTACATCGCTCTAATTACAATGGCCGAAAATTTCATGCCATGTTTGTAAATCAAAACACCCATTGCATTTGTCATTACTTTCATCTGCTGTAGATAGGTAGTAAAGTGTGTTCTGCACATGAATAGGAAATACAGTACCGTCACTCATTTTGACTATGTCTTTTTCTTCATTGAAGATTACCGTTGCTCCGCTTGCTGTGGCGGCCATCACAGAAAAAATGTCCTGTGGACAGGAAGGGATGAACAGTGCGTTTCTCAGTGGTGCTGTGTGGTGACGTCCTCTGCTGTCTATGAGGATCACCTCTGCCTCTCCCCGCTGCTTCGCCACGCCTTGACACTTGGTCGCGTCTGCCAGCTCAACATGGTGTGTGTCAGCTCTGAAAGTCACTGAAAAACACGGAAGTCAGCAAATTTGAGCTTTTCTTCACTTTGAGTCACATGAACTGCAAATGGTTTGAACGATTCTGGAAGTCCCTTTAGCACCATAGCTATGAGAAGATCATCACTCATGACTTCCTCTGCATTTCTTAGCACCGTGATTATAGTCTCTGCCCTAATCACAAAGTCTGTTACGCTTTCATTGCTTCCTTTCTGCAGTTTTGTCAGGTCAGTATACAGGTTTATAATGCCAGGCTTCCCTTTACCTGCGTAATACTCTCGTAACATCTTCAGTGCCTTTCTCCCATCATCTGCAGCTTCGCGCATGACCAGGCCTAGACTTTTGTCATCTAAAAACTGGATCGGTTCGGCATGGGCCATTTCATTCTGCTCCTTGTCCTTCGCCTCCTCGTCATCGTCATCAAATTCTGGAGTTTCACTCAGAATTGTGTCTTTGAGCCCCTGCAGCCGCATGTAGGCCAAGCATTTAGTCTCCCAGAGTTCATACTGCTTCTCATCTTCCACACCGAGACAGTCTCTGGTGGCGATTGGTAAATGTAATGGCAGGAGACCTAACTGATTGTTATGTTTGTACGGTAATGCCAATATCAATGTCTCATAACCCGACTATACAACCTCATCCAATTAACCAAAGTGAGACCTTGTCTATAATATGGGTATATTCCCAAGGACTGAGTCAGAGATTTGGAATTTTTCAGAATATAACAAATACCTCAGTCCTTCCTTTTCTGCCTTACGATCCATCCAAATGGCGATTACCAGCTAATTATTCTATGGTAACCAATAAAACTGTCATTGAGGGATTCACTCTAATGACAATACAAAAGACACCACCATTTTGTATGAAACGACAGTGTGGTAAGAAAGAGCATTATCTCGGCCAACTACAGTGTGACACTGTGCTAGATATGGAAACGGATAGACCGGTTAGGAAAACCTATGACTACTATAATAATAGTATATGTGAGGTTGGAAAGTGGGGAATGGGTGTGTGTGCCATGAATCTGACAGCCCTCAAGCCATTATTGGGCATTGAAACAAACCTCACCAAATCTGGTATACCACCATGGAGGATTTTTGGATTCCCACACAAATACGGTTATCCATACATGCCCAAAAACACATGTATGGATTTGTGGCAAACGAGCATTTCTGTATCTGCCTGAACATTGGTGTGGCACATGCTATTTGGCCCGATTAGGAAGTGCTATGACTTTTATACCAGAGCATAACATGACTCATAGCATACAACTCATTAGGCCTGTGGGACATGAACGTAGTCGAAGAGCCTTGATAAGTGACTCTAGAGGAATACTTATGACAATGTTCCCTAACTATGGTGTAGTCTACTTGGGACATCAAATGAATGAGGTCTGGGCGACATTAGAGAACCTAACGTCAAGGGTTCTAGAATTGAATGGACTGATACAAAACAATCCAGAGACTATGGCTATGAAAGAAATGCTTTTACAAAATCGTATGGCTTTAGACATTGTCTTAGCCAAGGAAGGTGGTGTATGTGCGATAATAGGACAACAATGTTGCACATATATCCCAGACATGCGAGACAATTTCACAGCAATTCATGACAAAATGACGACATTAAAGAACCAACTAGAGGGTAAAGAGGACAGTGATACTTTAATGTCGTTTTTACAGTTTGACCCTCTTGGATGGATCATCAACGGAACTTGGTGGCAAATACTTTTAAAATGCCTTACACCTGTGATTGTGATTCTTATTTTGTTTTGTTTATTTACTTTGTGCGTTATTCCTTGTTTGAGAAGCATGATTGCTAAAATGGCTTCCACAGCCTTTGTCCAGATGGCAATAGTAGCAGTGCAGACCCAACCAAGGACTCACTACACTGGACAGATATATGAGCAACTGCCTATAAGTGATTCAGAAAAAGAAAATGATAATGATTCGACTGTGGAGGACGACGACCATGATGTTGTATGAAGTGTTATCTGTAAACTATGTACCAACATGGCATGATGATGCTGAAGAGTTTAACAATTCCCTCCTGTTTATGAGACTACGAACAATGTTAGAGTTTTCTCTCTATTTCTATAACTATGTTATTTCGACTACTCACATGAAGTTAGCCAGACATGCCCGAGCACAAAAGACCTTTGTCCTCTAACAAGAATTGGGCCCTCCAAGATATTCCAATGGTCGTAAACATCTTTAGATAAGAACCTAACCCCTGTAAACGTAAATCTAAACGAGGATAAACACTTCTGGAGAGAAACCTGCCCACCCCTGTATATCATCCTGGACAACTTCACATATGCATGAACTATACTATCCAATGAATGTTGTTATGTAAATAAACACTTTCACACAATAAAAAGCCGAGCAAGGAGGAACTCGGGGGGATTCTCTGGATCTTGGCTCCAAAGAGCGCGCTGAGTCTCCCCCTCTGCAGAGCACAAAAGAATAGTCGCTTGTCTGTGTTATTTCTTATTATAACCTCAGTCTCCTCTTTACAGGTTTTAACTTAGACCAGCATGAATTAGAATTACTCTCCAACAGCCGCGAGTGGAGCATCTACCTGCATGTCCAGAAGCTTCCTGTTCAGCAGGGCAGGTCGAATGGTTTTAAAAGCACTGAAGAAGTCAAAGAACATAACTCTCACAGTGCTTCCTGCCTCCTCCAGGTGTGTGTAGATTCTGTGCAGCAGGAAGATGATGGCGTCTTCCACTCCTATCCGTGGGTGGTATGCGAACCGCAGGGGGTCCAGCGAAGGTCCGACGACTGTGCCAAGGTGCCTCAGGACGAGCCTCTCCAGCGACTTCATGACGTGTGATGTCAGGGCCACTGGTCTGTAGTCGCTGTGTGTGCTGGGATGCTTCACCTTGGGCACTGGAACCAGGCATGAGGTTTTCCACCAGTCGGGGACAACCGTCTGGGTCAGGCTCAGGTTGAAGAGATGTGAGAAGATCCCACACAGCTGAGAGGCACATCCTTTCAGCACTCTGGGGCTAAGGCCGTCAGGGCCAGCAGCTTTCCTGGGACGAAGGCGGCTGAACTCTCTTCTCACCTCCTGAGCGGTGAAGGCGACAGGAGGGGGTGGAGAGAGTCCCAGTGGGGGGCAGGAGGGCTGAGGTGTAAACGAGACATCGTCCAGGGAAGCAGAAGAGGTGCGTGGGGGAGGGGGAAAGCTCCTTAAAGTGAGGGGTGAGGGCACAGGGGAAGGAAAGTCCTGAGAGGAACTGGGGGGAGGGTGGGCGGAGGCACCTTCATCAAATCTGTTAAAAAACAGGTTTAGTTCGTTTGCCTCCTGCAAGTCTCCTTCCATCATCTGGCTTGCTTGTTTTCCATGGCCAGTGATGGTTTTCAACCCACTCCACACCTCCCTCATGTTGTTCCGCTGGAGTTTGCTCTCCAGCTTCCTCCTGTAACTGTCCTTTCCCTCTGCGATCTTCTCCCTCAGCTCAGTCTGCACCTTCTTCGGTTCCTCTTTGTCTCCACTCCTGAATGCTGCCTTCTTCCTGTTCAGTGTGTCCTTAATGTCCTTAGTCACCCAGGGTTTGTTGTTTGTCAACTTCTGCACGGACAACATCATCCCCACCAAGACTGTGCGTTGTTTCTCAGAGTCAGTAATGCAGTCGGAGAGTTTTCCGATGTCGCCTCCCTGGTCTTCGCAGAGCACATCCCAGTCCGTCGTCTCCTAGCATCCCTGAAGAGTCAGTTCTGCCGCCTGTGACCACCTCCGGACAGTTCTGGTGATCACAGGTTGCCGCTGGACTTCAGGAACATAGCGAGGCTTCAAGTGGACCAGATTGTGGTTTGATCTGCCCAGAGCAGGGAGAGCTGTGCAGCTGTATGCGTCCTTGGCATTGGCATACAGCAGGTCCAGAGTTTTATTGTCTCTGGTCTTGCAGTCCACAAACTGTTTGAAAGTGGGCAGAGATGATGACAGGGTGGCGTGGTTGAAATCCCCAAAGATGGCTATGAAGGCACTGGGGTGCCGGGTCTGGAGTCTCGCCACTCAAGCTAACCTTCACTCCGAGTTCGCAGTATCGTCGCTCTTCTCAGCGGCTCCAAACTGTCTTCAGCCGTCTTTGGGGGTTTCCTGGGGCCATAACCTGTTATCAGAGGTCATTTGTGCAGTAGATCTGCGTGCTACCCCTCAATACCAACTGGGTCTTTTACGGAGGAATAATATGTGTGACAGCCTCTTGCTTTGCAGAACTGGAAGAAGTTAGGTTTATTTTCAAGCAAATAAAAACACAACGGACAGATCGGACACTGGGACTGGCCCTTCAAAATAAAAGGGAAATAACTGAGAGCATATTTCTCAGATAACAACTGCACTTTCTCCCCAGAATTGAGATTCCCTGGACTGATAGTTGGGGTAACTGTGTGTCACGACTCATCGGATCCCCGGGCAAGTGGCACAGCAATCACGGCAGTTATCCCCTGCACCTGGTGAACACGCCTCACCAGGAAACAATCCCACGAATTAGGCAAGAGTATAAAGGGCGGACCCAAAGTTGCAGACATTGTGTGATCTTGTTGCTATGACAAGTCTGCGTATTCTTCTCCCTGATGTGTGTATGACCTCCCGCTCTATCAACTTATTAAACCACCTGCAAATCTATGAACCTGTGTCTGTCCTCTTGGGAACCAACTGTAACAGAAGATCAGACCTGGTATGGAGCCCACAAGCTCTTCCACGCCTCATCAGGTCATCCAGGCTGCCCCGATGGCTAGCCTCGCCACCTACTCCGGCTCCCCAGAAAGTTGTAAGGGCTTACTGTTACAATGCTCACTGATGGTTGAGATGCAGCCCACTTGGTTCCCCACGGAGAAGTCCAAGATCGCCTACGTCATCTCCCTCCTGTCGGGTAAGGCACTCCAGTGGGCGGAAGCGATCTGGAATACCCCAGGCACGGTGACGGCGACGGCGCAGAACTTCATGGAGCACTTCCTAGAAGCCTTCAGCCTGCCTGAGGGGGATTCCTCCCTCCAGGCTCAACTTTTAAACCTCCGTCAGGGGAAGGGGTCCATCGTGGAGTATGCCCTACAGTTCCGGACGCTAGCAGTGGATGGAATGAGCCAGCCCTTCTGGCCAAGTTTCGACAAGGCCTGAACACCTCCTTGCGCCTCCACCTGGCGGCGTACGATGACGGCATGGGGTTGGAGAGGTTCATCCAGCTGGCCATCCGGGTATCGCACCGGAGAGAGGCCTGTTTCTCTGTCCCGGGAAGGTCTGCCACAGGGCCGTCCCGGAACCAGCCGGAGCAAGCAGGAGAGGCCATGGAGGTGGATGCCCTCCAATTATCAACCACAGAGAGACGCAGACGCATAGCCAACCGCCTCTGCCTCTACTGTGGAGATAAGGATCACCGGATATCACACTGCCCCACGAGACCTCCAACACCCCAGGTGGGCGCTGTGCTTTCTCCTAACGTCTACTTAACACCATTGACTATCCCAGCCCAGCTTTGTGTGTCTGACTCTACCCACCTTGTGCACGCCCTCCTAGACTCCGACTCGGCAGGGAACTTCATCTCCGGTGCACTCTGCCGACAGCTACAAATTCCCCGGATCCCGTGTTCCCCCTCCTTCACCGTTCGATCAGTGATGGGAAAACCTCTATCTTCCAGGCAAGTCAACACACAAACCTCCTCCCTTCAGCTTAGAATTGGGGTTCTGCATGTGGAGAACATTTTGTTTCATGTCCTGGAGGAATCACAGATAGATCTAGTGTTAGGCAGACCTTGGTTGAGGGCGCATGAGCCTACGGTTTCCTGGGCCACTGGGGAAATCCTGCGCTGGGGTGAGACTTGCAAGGAGCACTGTTTTCCCCAGCTCCCTCCGAGGAGAGTAGTGCATCTCTATGCCACATCAGTGGAAAGCCCCAAGCAAGACCACCGGGCCAGATCCCTTCCCAGTATGCAGGTTTTCAGGACGTCTTCAGCTCCCAACGAGCCACCGCGCTGCCTCCACATCGTCCCTGGGACTGTGCGATCGATCTACTTCCAGGCCAACCGCTACCGAACGAAAAGATCTACCCTCTCTCTCTCCCTGAACAGGCGGCCATGGAGACCTATATAGAGGAATCCCTGCGCCAGGGCTATATCCGACTGGCGAGGCCGCAGGGGATTTCGACATTCTTCATCACAAAGAAGGATGGAGGGTTGAGGCCCTTTGTGGACTACCGGATCCTGAACCAAGCCACCGTAAAATTCCGTTATCCTCTACCTTTGGTGCCAGCGGCTTTGGAGTCCCTCCGGGGGTCCAAAATATTCACCAAACTGGACCTCCGGAGCGCCTATAACCTGGTGCACCTTCGAAGAAGGGATGAGTGGAAAACTGCCTTCGTAACCCCCTCTGGTGACTGGGAGTACAGGGTCATGCCATATGGCCTAGCCAATGCCCCTTCCGTGTTCCAAGGCTTCATGAATGAGATATTCAGGGACTTCCTCCAAAAATTTGTGGTCTATATAGATGACATCCTGATCCACTCCCCTGATCTGTCCAGTCACGTACGCCATGTCACCCAGGTCCTCACCAGGCTTCGCGAACACCAACTGTTCCTCAAGGCAGAGAAATGCCTGTTCCACCAGACCACCGTCCAGTTCCTCGGCTACCACCTCGATCCACAGGGAGTGAGTATGGATGAAGAAAAGGTCAGTGCCGTCCACTCTTGGCCTCAACCCCAGACAATCCAGCAACTCCAGAGGTTTCTGGGGTTCGCTAACTTCTACCGACGGTTCCTAGAGAACTTCAGCCAACTGGCTACACCCCTCACCTCCCTGTTGTGCGGCAAACCAAAACGCCTGCAATGGAACCCAACCGCCACACGAGCCTTCCTGGAGCTCAAGAAGGCCTTCACGACCGCCCCTCTGCTGCACCACCCGGACCCAGATCTTCCCTTCACAGTGGAGGTTGATGCTTTGACCACGGGGGTGGGAGCTGTCCTGTCCCAACCCCATGGAAAGCCGGCCCGACTCCAGCCCTGTGCTGAACTCATCCTTTTTGAAAAGAAGGCAGAGAGCAATTATGATATTGGCAATAGAGAGCTCCTGGCCATCAAGCTAGCATTGGAAGAGTGGTGCCACTGGCTTGAGGGCGCGAAATACCCTTTCACGGTGCTAACAGACCACAAGAACTTGCAGTACCTGCGCCAAGCCAAGAGGTTAAACCCCCGCCAAGCTAGATGGGCCCTCTTCTTTGCCAGGGCGATATCGGATGTTGAACTGAAATCTGGTGCTCTCGATGGGCGAGCCGACGCTCTGTCACGGATTCACTCCAGAAAACGCCCTGGAAGAACCAGAGAAAATCCTGCCTGACTGATGCTTCCCGGATTTCTTCATCCAGGCTCCACCGGATGGGGTTTACGAGCACACCGTGTCCGACCCCGCACCACCCAACACTCCGGCAAATCGTACCTACGTACCACAGACCATCCGGGAATCTCTCCTCACCTCTGCACACTCCGCACCAGGTACCGGGCATCCAGGAATGAGTGCGACTCAGAACATACTTCGAAACAAATATTGGTGGCCAGGAATGTCGAGAGACGTCCGAAGATATGTCAGCCAATGCCCCGACTGTGCCAGGGCAAAAACGCCTCGTCACCTACCAGCAGGGAAACTGGAACCCTTACCCATCCCAAATAGACCCTGGTCCCATCTCACATTGATTATGCCACAGACCTTCCACAACCACTAGGATGCTCGTGTATCCCTTGGAGGGGGGATCGATTTTTTTTTTTTTTTTTTTTTTTTTTTTTTTAAGGCATGCAAGTTGATGCTGTAGGGACTCCCCTCATGGGGATCAGAGACAGCAGAAGCCCTCTTCAACCAGGTCTTCCGGAACTTTGGACTGCCGGAGGACATCGTCTCTGATCGAGGACCTCAATTCATATCCAGGTTTTGGAGAGCCTTCCTTCGCCTGCTGGGGGTGACAGTGAGCTTGTCGTCTGGGGATGGTAACCAAACAGAACGCAAGATCCAAGAGGTATGCCGCTACCTTCGAACGTACTGCCAGCAACACCCTGCAAATTGGAGTCAATTCCTTCCCTGGGCAGAATATGCTCAAAATTCCCTCAGCAACCAACCACCGGGTTGACGCCATTCCAGTGCATGCTTGGCTACCAACCACCCATGTTTCCCTGGACAGGAGAATCCTCAGAAGTCCCAGCAGTTGATCAATGGTTCAGGGAGAGCGAGAGGGTGTGGGCCAGAGCCCACCGGCATTTGCAAGGGGCTCTACGCCGCCGCCGCTGCTGTGCGGATGCCCACCGAGCCCAGGCCCCTGCCTATGTCGTGGGACAGAAAGTGTGGCTCTCGACACGGGACCTTCGCATGAAACACCCCTGCAAAAAACTCGGCCAAAGTATATCGGGCCCTTCAGGATCTCCCACCAGATCAATCCGGTTACTTTTCGCCTACAACTCCCGCCTGAATATAAAATTCACCCGTTATTTCATGTATCTCTGTTAAAACCGTGGTATTCCTCTTACTCTTCAGACGCTGCAGGCCCTGGGGTTGCTGTGCCGCCTCCACCACCTCCCCTCCTGGACGAGGGACCCATCTATGCAGTACGCCAGATACTCCAGGTACTCCAGTTGACCCCGGCGGTGTCGAGATTGGTCGACTGGGAGGGGTACGGGCCAGAGGAACGCTCCTGGGTCCACCGCAAGGACATCCTGGACCCACGGCTATGGGAGGAGTTCCATAGCGCCCATCCAGGTCAACCGGCTCCGCGTCCCTGTGGTCGTCCCCATCGCCGTGCGCCCTCGTCCAAGGAGAAGGAGGCTGGAGGGGGGGGGGGGTACTGTCACAACTCATCGGATCCCCGGGCAAGCGGCACAGCAATCACGGCAGTTATCCCCTGCACCTGGTGAACACGCCTCACCAGGAAACAATCCCACTAATTAGGCAAGAGTATAAAGGGCGGGCCCAAAGTTGCAGACATTGTCTGATCTCGTTGCTATGACAAGTCTGCGTATTCTTCTCCCTGATGTGTGTATGACCTCCCGGTCTATCAACTTATACCTCCTGCGAATCTATGAACCTGTGTCTGTCCTCTTGGAAACCAACCGTAACACTGGTTGTACGGTTTGGTGCGTCATTAAATTTTTGGTCGGGAATACAAATTGTCGAGGCAGTGCGTTTCGTAACTTTATGAACTCTAATACGGGAGGCTTAAATCTGTGTAGTACAGAACTGTTCATAGTTGAGGACTGTTTTACAAGGAATGGTTTGAGAAAGGTATATGGTCAATAATTGACTTGCTGGATGACAATGGCAGAGGTTTGTTGCCATGCAGTACATATCTATTGTTCCAAATTATTGTACTGTGTGGTGAGAAATCATGTACGTATATCATTTTCCAATATAATATTTGTTTATGGAACGCTGAAAATTGGACAGGAATCTTGTTGATATCAAAGTCAGAGATAAGCAGAAGACTTAGGCTGCCGACTATGTTGAATAAGTAGTTTGGAGTACAATACCAGAAAGAATGAAGGTGAACTGGTTGAAATCCTGGATCAAACATCATCAATGTCCCATTCAGGCAGTCCAACTCTATCACTTTCAGCCCTCCTTCACTTGTTTCTTTCACCAAATGTGTTTTTTTTTTTTTTTTTTTTTTTTTTTTTTTTTTTAAGATGGTGTGGTCTGTTCCTCCAGATTAAGTTGAAATTTATTTGGTTAATAGATTTTATGAGTTGATTTGGAGCAGCATTGGAATACACTGGGTATATACATCTGGATAAACATTCCCTTTTAGTCAAATATATCCAGCCTAATATTGATAAATCTCTTTGAATCTAAACTGAGCCATATATTCAATTTAGCTTTACTTTGATTCAATGTTCCTGGATTGCTTTAACTTTTGGTCCTTAGATAGGAAAATGCTCAAGTATTTTATTTCTGATTTGATAGGAACATTGCTGATTTCCTTTAGTGGCGAGTCGTGCAGCGCAAGAAGTTTGCATTTCTTTAAGTTTAATGACAATCCTGAAGCCTTGGAGAATGTTTTTCAACGCTCATTTGGACTTGATGTTCATCAAGGTTGTGTCATCTGCCAGCTGGCTAATAACAATTTCTGTCCCCAACACGTCTAACTTTTGGATATCGTTGCTATTTTTAACATAAACGGCTAGCATTTCGGTAGCAAGTATAAATAAATAGGGTGAGATGGGGCAACCTTGGGGGATTCCCACATCAACATGGAGGCTTGGAGTGGTGCCGCTTGGCAGGGTGACACAGCTATGAATATTCTCCTGGAGCCCACGGATCACATTCCTGAATTTTAAACCAAATCCAAAATGTTCGCGCGTCGCTGTGATAAATGGATGTTCGACCGAGTCAAAGGCTGTATAAAAGTCCAAGAAGAATATGAAGACATTATCTTCTATGCAGTATGCCTCTAAATGCATCGCTGGCCCTGACTCGGGGAATCCTAGACCCTACTTACACCCCCACCCCAACTTCTCTCCCTCACTCGTGGAGCTCCCTGAGCTCCACACATCCCGGAGCATCACGCCAACACGTTCACATTTAATTGACTGTCTATATTTTATGTCCGCTAGATAGAGGCATCCGCACATGCGCATCAGTGGAGCTTAAGGCTGGCTGAGGCATGGACTGAAAAAATAAAGACATGTGTGATGAGCTATAAAGAAGAGAAGCATATTTTTATAAAACATGTTAGAAAGAGAGGGTAATGCAGCCTCAGGGCGGCACTGGCCTGTGTCTCTCCAAGCCTGCCTTGGGGGGGCACAGTGCATTTATCCGGGTTTGGGACCGGCACAGGGAGACACTGCTGAGGGTTGCGTCAGGAAGGGCATCCGGCGTAAAACTTTTGCCAAAACCAAACATGCGAGTCAACCATAACCACACCATACCGGATCGGTCGCGGACCGCGTTAACAACGACCGCCATTGGTACTGATGACCTACAGGGTACTAATGGAAATTGGGCCACTGTGGGTCGAAGAACAAGAACAAGAAGAAGAGGAGGAGCGCGTGTTCGGAAGCAGAGAGAGAGGAGGAAAGGAAAGAGCCTGGGACTGAGAGTAGGGACTTTGAATATTGGGACTATGACAGGAAAAGGTAGAGAGTTGGTGGACATGATGCAGAGAAGGAAGGTGGATATACTGTGTGTCCAGGAGACCAGGTGGAAAGGTAGTAAGACTGGAAGCATAGGAGCAGGCTTTAAGCTGTACTATCATGATACTGACAGGAAGAGAAATGGAGTAGGAGTTCTCTTGAAGGAGGAGTTTGTTAGGAACGTCCTAGAGGTGAAAAGAATGTCAGATAGACTTATGAGTCTGAAATAGGAAATTGAAGGTGTGATGCTCAAGTTTGTTAGTGGCTATGCCCCACAGGTGAGATGTGAATCTGAAGAGAAGGAGAAGTTCTGGAATGAGTTGGATGAAGTGATGCAGAATATTCCCAGAAATGAGAGAGTGGTAATTGGTGCAGACTTCAATGGACATGTTGGTGAAGGCAATAGAGGGGATGAAGAAGTGATGGGCAGATTTGGTATCCAGGATAGGAAAGCAGAGGGACAGATGGTGGTAGATTTTGCAAAAAGGATGGAAATGGCTGTAGTGAACAACTTTTTCCAGAAAAAATAGGAACATAGGGCAACTTATAAGAGCGGAGGTAGGAGCACGCAGGTAGACTACATCTTGTATAGACGAGGTAACCTGAAAGAGATCAGTGACTGCAAAGTAGTTGTAGGTGAGAGTGTAGCCAGACAGCATAGGATGGTGGTTTGTAGGATGACTCTGGTGACAAGGTGGATGAAGAGGACAAAGGCAGAGCAGAGGACAAAGTGGTGGAAGCTGAAAAGGGAGGAGTGTTGCATGGTTTTCAGGGAGGAGTTGAGAAAGGACCTGGGTGGTCAGGGTGAGCTTCCAGATGATTGGACGACAACAGCTAGTGTTATCGGGGAGACAGGTAGAAGAGTACTTGGTTTGTCATCTGGAAGGAAAGTAGATAAGGAGACTTGGTGGTGGAATGAGGAAGTGCAGGAGTATATTCAGAGAAAGTGGTTAGCGAAGAAGAAGTGGGATACTGAGAGGACTGAAGAGAACAGACAGGAGTTCAGGGAGATGCGGCGAAAGGTAAAGATAGAGGTAGCAAAGGCAAAACAAAGGGCGTATGATGACTTGTATGCTCGGTAAGATAGTAAGGAGGGTGAGAATGATCTATGCAGGTTGGCGAAACAGAGAGATAAAGATGGAAAGGATGTACAACAGGTCCGGGTGATTAAGGACAGAGAGGGAAATGACACATGCTAGAAGAGTGATGGGAAGATGGAAAGAGTACTTTGAAGAGCTGATGAATGTGGAAAACGAAAGAGAGGCAAGGGTAGAAGAGGGGACTATTGTAGACCATAAAGTAGCACAAATGAGTAAAAGTGAAGTAAGGAAGGCATTGAAGAGGATGAAGAGTGGAAAAGCAGTTGGTCCTGATGATATACCTGTGGAGGTGTGGAAGTGTCTTGGAGAGACAGCGGTAGATTTTCTGACCGGATTATTCAACGGGATCTAAGAGAGTGAGGAGATGCCTGAAGAATGGGGACGACGTGTGATGGTGCCTATTTTTAAGAATAAAGGGGATGTGCAGAATTGTGGCAATTATAGAGGGATAAAGTTGATGAGCCATACAATGAAGTTATGGGAAAGAGTAGTGGAAACTAGACTGAGAGCAGGAGTCAGCATTTGTGAACAGCAGTATGGCTTCATGCCTAGGAAGAGTACTACAGATGCAGTATTTGCGTTGAGAATGCTAATAGAAAAGTTCAGAGAAGGCCAGAGGGAGCTGGTTTGTGTTTTTGTAGACCTAGAAAAAGCATCTGACAGGGTGCCAAGAGAGGAGCTCTGGTATTGTATGAGGAAGTCTGGAGTGGCAGAGAAGTATGTTAGACTGGTGCAGGACATGTATGCTAGCTGTGAGACACTGGTACGGTGTGCTGTAGGGGTAACCGAGAAGTTCAAGGTGGAGGTGGGACTCCATCAGGGATCAGCTCTGAGCCCCTTCTTGTTCGCAATGGTGATGGATAGGCTGACAGATGAGGTTAGACAGGAATCCCCATGGACCATGATGTTTGCGGATGACATTGTGATCTGTAGTGAGAGCAGACAACAGGTAGAGGAAAATCAAGAGAGGTGGAGGTATGCTCTGCAAAAGAGAGGAATGACAGTTAGTCGCAGCAAGACAGAACATACCGTATGTGTGTGAATGAGGGGAACTCGGGTGGAACGGTGAGGCTACAGGGAGTGCAGATCAAGAAGCTGGAGGATTTCAGGTACTTAGGGTCAACAGTCCAGAGCAACGGAGAGCGCGTAAAAGAGGTGAAGAGACGGGTCCAAGCAGGTTGGAATGGGTGGAGAAAAGTGTCAGCGGTACTATGTGATAGAAGACTTTCAGCCAGAATAAAAGGAAAGGTGTACAAGACAGTGGTGAGACCAGCGATGATGTATGGACTAGAAACTGTTACAATGACCGAAAGACAGCAGGCAGAACTAGAGGTTGCAGAGATGAGGATGTTGAGGTTCTCTTTGGGAGTGACCAGGATGGATAGGATCAGGAATGAGTCTATCAGAGGAACAGCACATGTTCGATGTTTTGGAGAAAAGGTCAGAGAAGCCAGACTGAGATGGTTCAGTCATGTACAGAGGAGGGATAGAGAATATATTGGTAGACGGATGCTGTAATTGGAGCTGCAAGGCAAGAGGTCTCGAGGAAGACCAAAGAGAGGATTTATGGATGTGGTGAGAGAAGATATGAAGGTAGTTGGTGTGAGAGAGGAGGATACGGAGAATAGGGTTAGATGGAGAAAGTTGACTCGCTGTGGCGACCCCTGACGGGAAAAGCCGAAAGAAGAAGACAGTAAACGCTTCAACTGTGTGAGATAAGCACTTGTAGACAACATGGCAATATATTTTGAACCAGTTTCTTGATTTTAGTGATTTTGACATTTTTCTTTTTGAAAATTTATTAGAACAGGTTCCTTACCAGAGTCACAACATTCTTACAAAACCTCATAACAAGATATACATTATACAATATTCTTTATAGGTCACTTATTTCCTCAATAGCAAGCGAAAAATAAAATAAAACTAAAAAAAAAAAAAAAAAAAAAAAAAAAACACAAAAAAAACATCTAACTCAGTCAAATAGAGATAATATCTTCAACTCTCCAAATATTTTTGAATGGGTGACCATTTGTCAAGATATAGGTCTGTCTGAATTTGTAAGTTTGCTGTTATGCGTTCCATGAAGTTTACATCCTTAAGTCTCTGACGCCACTGGTCCAAGGTAGGTGGGTGGGGTTTGAGCCAGTTTACTGTGATCATTTTATGTGCAATTAATAGAAGAACTCTAAGCGAAAACACCTGGTTTTTCCTTAACTTGCTTGTTGATGCTGTACCCATAATAAATTGCTGTGGATCAATTGGTCTGTTTGATCTTAAAATCTCACTTATTTTTTTTTTTACCTCTTCCCAGAATTTCATCAGTTTAGGGCAGTCCCAAAAGATGTGGGAGAAGTCCCCCGTTATGCCACAGCCCCTCCAACACAGGGGAGAACAGTTATTATCATAAGAAGCTATTATCAAGGGAGTTTTAAAATACCTTATTCTTAACTTCCAGCTGAACTCCCTCCATGTTGGGCTGCTTAAACATTTTTGCCAGGGTAACCAAGAACTCTCCCATTCTCCATCAGCAATCACGGCATTAGATTCCAGTTCCCACTTAGCTTTCACATCCAGTGTGTCTACTAAAGTGTCCATACTTATCCTGCCATATATATCTGATATTGTATTTTTAATGTTCATTTTGTTCTCAACTATCTCAATCCAATATTGTTCATAATTAGTTGAAGCTTCTTTAATATTGTCCCATTCTTTGTGTGTCATCAAATAATGTCGAATTTGAAAATATCTAAATAAATCCTTAGAGTCAATGTCGTATTTTGCCTGAAGTTGTGAAAAAGCCCTCAGAGTTCTTCCTTCAAATAACTGATTTATTGTGATTAAACCTTTCCCTGCCCACTAATGAAACCATCGTCCATCTTTGCTGGCAGAAAGTCACCTGCTGTTATTTTTGCTGCCCTTGATAGGGATAGAGGTAGCTTAAGGAATCGTCTTGTCTTTTCCCAAACCTTAGGTGTATGGTTGACATATTAATTTTGTATCTTAAGTCCACGTCTTGCTTTTGAATTTAGAAAGGGAAGAGTTGTAAGCGACACATTTTTAAATGAACCATGCTGTATATGCACCCATCTTGTGTCCATATCTAGTTTTATCCATGAGACCAATTTTCCAAGTTGTGCTGCCAGGTAGTAACTTCGGAAGTGTGGCAAGGCCAATCCGCCCTTATCTCTGGGTGTACAGAGTATTTTCAATCTCACTCTGGGCCTCTTGTTCTGCCATATATATTTGGAAATGAGCTTATCCAGTGATGTAAAGGTAGATACAGGAACAGTGATAGGCAGAGCATTGAACAGAAACAGCATTCTAGGTAGGACATTCATCCTGATACTTTCTATCCTCCCAACTAAGGACAAAGGAAGCACCTCCCATCTTTCCATGTCATTTTTGATCTGAGAAATTAGTTTACCATAATTTGCCTTATATAGCTGACTTGTGTCGTGTGTGAGAATGATTTCCAGGTATCTAAAGCCCCCTTTTGACCACTTGAATTTCACCTCTCCATCCAAGTATGTCGGCCAGCATCCTGTTATCATCATTGCTTCTGATTTCCCCTCATTCACCTTGTACCCTGACATCTCCCCATAGTCTCTCAGGCATTGCATAAGGGCCGGTATAGATGACTGAGGGTTTCTTATAAACAAAAGAACGTCATCCGCGAACAACGAAATTTTGTGTATCTCCCCTCCTTCATCTACTATTCCCTCGATCGGATCGTTTGTCCTTATCAATTTAGCAAGCGGTTCAATACACAATGCGAACAAAATAGGCAAGATTGGGTTCCCCTGCCTGACTCCTTTTTTAAGGTGAAAAAATTGGGAGCAGTACCCATTCACTCTGACCCTTGATATTGGGTCTTTATTCAGTGCTTCAATCCATTTTATAAATGTCAAATTAAATCCCATTTATTCCATAGTAAATTTCAGATATGTCCAGTCCACCCTGTCGAACGCCTTCTCAGCATCTAGACTGAGAAGCATTGACGGGTGAACTGAATGTCTTGCCAATGATTGTACATTTAATGCTCTTCTAATATTGTTTGCTCCTTGTCGACCTGGTATGAAACCGGTCTGGTCTGGATTAATCAATTTACCTAAGTATTTCTGCATTCTATTTGCTAACATGGCACTAATAATCTTTACGTCATTCCCCAACAAACTGATCAGCCTATAGGCATCACAGTCTAATGGATCTTTCCCCTCTTTGTGTATAACCGTTATTACTGCCTCAGACCAGCTCTGAGGTGGGTCATTTTCCTGTAAGGCATAATTAAAGATCTGGCAAAGTTTTGGCACAAGCTCCTCTCCAAAGGCCTTATAAAATTCACCTGGTAAACCATCTGTGCCAGGGGATTTGTTGTTTTTTAATGATTTAATAACGTCTTGTATCTCGTTTTCTCGGATAGGAGCTATTAATTCGTCCGCCTCAGATGCAGAGTTTTCTTAAGTTAAGATTTTTGAATATATCTTCTAATATCCTTTTGTCTTGTGTTTCTCCTGATGTATCATAAAGATTTTTATAGTAAGTATGGAATGCCTCAGCTATCTCCTCTGGGTGGGAGACCTCGGTCAGAGAGGAGGGGTGTTTTATCTTAGGGACAATACGGCTTGATTGTTGTTTCCTCAGTTGAAAGGCAATAGCCGGCTCGCCCGATTTCCCTTTTCATAGTACCTTTGGCTTGTGTATCGAAGTGCTCCCTCTGCTTTTTGTGTGAGAAGTTCATCCAAAGAGGTTTTACTTTCATGTATTTGTTTAAAGACATTTTTGTCCCTTGTCATTTTGTGTTCATGTAGTAGTCTTTTTATGTCACTTTCCAGCTGTTTTTCCTTTTCCAATCTCTGTCTGTTTAATCCAACCGCAATTTCAATACATTTCCCTCTCAGCACAGCCTTTGCCCCCTCCCAAAGAGTCGAGGGGGATACTGATCCATTATCATTAATTTTGAGGTATTCATCAATTGTTTTTTTTATGTTTTCCTTTATATTTGGATCTGTCAACAAGGAAATATTTAGTCTCCAGTATTTGAAGTGCCAACCAAAGCCTAAATTTAATTTCATATATACAGGACCATGATCAGATAGGGTACCAGGTTCAATAACACATTCTCTGACTTTATATAAGCTTTGTTTTGAGATGCAAATCAAATCAATTCTTGAATATGACCCATGTACCATGGACAGAAAGGTGAAATTTCTCGTGGTTGGGTTCTTAGCCCTCGAAACATCCACAAGTCCTTATTCTTCCAACATATGTTTTGCTGCCCTGGATTTCCTGCTAATGGGCCCATAATCAAAAGGAGTTTTATCCAATTTTACATTTAAAACACAATTGAAATCTCCTCCTAAAATTATAGTACCTCTGGCTTCTCTTGCCATTACAGTTGCCACTTCTTTAAAGAAATTGGGGCCATCTTCATTTGGGGCATAGATATTCATGATAGTTAGCTCTACTCCACCTACTGTTCCCATAATAAGTATATATCTCCCCGCTTTATCCTTCACTTCTCTCTGAATTGCAAAACTAATTGAATGACTGATTAAAATTGCTACTCCCCTCTTTCTGCTGTTTGAACAAAAAGCATAGAATACCTGTGCAACCCAGTCTCTCCTCAATTTCTTATGTTCTACCTCATTTAAGTGAGTTTCCTGTAGTCACGCTATTGAGCAATTACATTTCTTCAACTGAGTCAGCATTTTCTTCCTTTTTATAGGATTATTTAATCCTTTGACATTATAACTGATAATCCCTACCTCTGACATAAATCGGCATTTCCTATTTTCATTTTACTCTCCCCAGATTCACCTTTGCATAAAGTAACTATCCTTGACATGTCGGTTTGCCGACCAAACCGACATGTCAAGGAAATAAGAACTCTTTAAACACAAAACAGAAAAAATAAAGTAAACATATGTGACTTCCAATAGTCCAGCTGAGTACAGATATCTGTCCAGCTCCTGTTGTAATGCAGGCAGAGGGTTGTGATTTAAGATTCCCTCTGGGAAAAGTGCACTAAGTGCTGTCCCAACCACAGACCAAAGAAAAAAACAAAATCTTTGGTGAGGCGGTGATCCCAACACAGGTCTCATCGTAAAAAAATATCAATTGAAAATAATAGCAAAGTTAACTCTCCTCTCCTCTCAATAACTTTACAATATGATTCACTTAACTTCAGCATATTTGGCTGTTTAAACTATGAACAGTAATACACATAGAACTTTAAGATTGACAGTATTAACGTTATCTAATTATTTTAACATTACCTGGGCACAGTACTCTTCATCATTTTAGTCCAGCAAAACAGCCCGCAGGTATGCGGCGGACAGTGATGTGTCCTTTCTTTCTCTCTTCCCACCATCCTGTCTTTGCCAGCGTAGGAAATATTTTCACTCCCGACTCCAAGTTGATTCTCAGCTGCGCTGGATAGCGGCACATTGCCCGGATCTCCTTCTCCTTCAGCTGCTTGATCAATCCTCGGACCCGCGTTCTCTTCCTCTGTATTTCTGGAGAGTAATCATGGTCAAAGTAAATCACTCCTTTTTGGAACTTCACTCGTTTTTGGGCCCATGCTTGTCGCAGCACTGCTTCCTTTACTGTATAATCCAGAAACCTCACGATAATGGAACTGAACTCGCAGGCTTTAGCCCCAGTGATCTGTGTGCCCTCTCGATTTTTGTATTTAGCCCGGGCGGGAGTTGTAGTGCCTGTAGTGCCGTCTCAATTAAGTTCCTCACAAAACCAATCATGTCACCTTTCTCACTTTCCTCGGGTACTTGATAAATTCTCAGATTGTTGCGGCGCATCCAGTTCTGTAGATCATCGCACATGTTCGTCAGGGCCGCCTCCCGTTTCAACAGGTGCCTCAGCATCCTCTCATGGCGCTGGCCTGTGTCCTCCACCTGGCATATCCTGGTCTCCGCTTCCTCAGTTCTCTGCTCTAGCTTCTTCATCCTTTGAATCAAGTCCGTGACCGACACCTCCAGTCTAGTTAATTGTTCCCTAGTGTCTGCAAATGCTTGCTTATTTTCTTTCCTCAATTCTTTCAACTCACGAAGAATGTTCTCCATGTTCTGTTCATCCATTTTTCCGCTCACCTGGCTTCGGGAAGATGGCGGCCGATTTTTTTCCTTTCGCTTCTTCTTGCTGTTTTTGCTGTTTTGCTGCGTTCCGTGTGTCTCTGGCAGTGCTCATCCTAATCTGTAATGCTTCAGACTCACTCTTCCACCATTAAACTGACAAGTATTTTTTCATAAACTGCTGAATACTACCAATTTTCGGGAGGGCTCAACTCTGTGTGTATGTCTCAGAACATTGTGTCACCAGAAGTCCAGATAAGCACTTTTTGACCACATGACTATATCTTTCGACCAATTGGCTGGATTGGAGTAATTTGGACGTATATTGAGCAGAATTATTTCTTTTTCAAAATACTCCACACCAGACAATTTTTTGCAAAAAATATATAGGTTATTTACGATTTGTACAGTTAACGCTTCAACTTCGTGAGAAAACACTTTTTGACCACATGGATATATCTTTCAACCAACTGGCTGGATTTTAGTCATTTAGAAATATATTCTGCAGAAAGATTCCTTTCCAACATACTCCACACGAAACATAAGCTTGCAAAAATATATATGCTATTTACACTTTGTACAGCAAAAGTTATCTCGGTGAGATAAGCAGTTTTTGACCACATATGCTATTTACACTTTGTACAGCAAACGCTTTCACTCGGTGAGATAAGCAGTTTTTGACCACATGGTTATATCTACTTAACCTGTGGTTGGATTACACTGAATTCGACATATGTTGTGCTGAATCATGTTCTATTCAACATGTCTTAGCACTAGACAAAAGATTTAAGGTATTTACAATTTGTACAGTAAACCTCTTCAACTCTGTGAGATAAGCACTTTTTGATCACATGACTATATCTTTTGACAAAGGGGCTGGATTGGAGTAATTTTGACATACATTGTGCAGAATCGTTTCATTTTCATCATATATCAGCACCAAAGACAAGCTTGAAAGAATTCCTATGTTATTTACAATTTGTACAATAAACGCTTCAACTCTGTGAGATGAGCACTTTTTGAACAAATGGCAATATATTTTGAGCCTGGGGCTGGATTTGAGTGATTTTGACATATATTGTGATGAATCATTTACTTTTTATTATATTTCAGCACCAAACACAAGTTTGAAAGAATTCATATGTTATTTACAATTCGTACATTAAACACTTCAACTCGGTGAGATAAGCACTTTTTGACCACATGGCTATATCTTTCATCCAAGTGGCTGGATTTTAGTAATTTTGACATATATTGTGCTGAATGGTTTCTTTGTTTAACATACTCTGCACCAAACAAATGCTTGCAAATATGTATATGTTATTTACAATTTGTACAGTAAACCTCTTCAACTCGGTGAGTTAAGCACTTTTTGACCACATGGCTATATCTTTTGACAAAGGGGCTGGATTGGAGTAATTTTGAGATAAATTGTAGAGAATCATTTCATTTTCATCATATATCAGCACCAAACACAAGCTTGAAAGAATTCCTAAGTTATTTACAATTTATACAATAAACGCTTCAACTCTGTGGGATGAGGACTCTTTGACCAAATGGCAATATATTTTGAGCTTGCAGCTGGATTTGAGTGATTTTGACATATATTGTGCAGAATCATGTTCTATTCAACATATTTCAGCACCAGACAAAAGCTTGAGAGAATTGATACGTTATTTACAATTTGTACAGTAAACGCTGCAACTCGGTTAGATAAGTACTTTTTGACCACATGGCTAATCTTTTGACCAAGTGGCTGGATTTGAGTAATTTTGATACATATTCTGCAGAATCATGTTCTATTCATCATATTGCAGCACCAAAAACAAGCTTGAAATAATTCATACATTTTTTACAATTAGTACAATAAATGCTTCAACTCTGTGAGATAAGCACTTTTTACTAAATGGCAATATATTTTGAAACTGCGGTTGGCTTTGAGTTATTTTGACATATTCTTTGTAGAAGCATGATCTCTTAGACATATTTCAGCACGAAACACAGTTTGTAAGAATTCATAATTTATTTACAATTTGAACAGTAAACTCCTCAACTTGGTGAGATAAGCACTTTTTGACCACATGGCTATATCATTCGACCAAGTGGCTGGATTGGAGTAATTTGGACATATATTGTACAGAATCATATCCTTTTCATCATATATCAGCAACAAACACAAGCTTGAAAGAATTCATATGTTATTTACACTTTGTCGAGTAAATGCTTCAACTCGGTGAGATAAGCACGTTTTGACCACATGGCAATATCTTTTAAACCTGCGGTTGGATAAAACAGATTTTGATATATATTGTGCAGAATCATGTTCTATTCAACATCTTTCAGCACCAGAAACAAACTTGTAAGAATTCATAAGTTATCTTAAATTTGTACAGTTAACGCTTCAACTCGGTGACATAAGCACTTTTTGACCACATGGCTATATCTTTGGACCAAGTGGCTGGATTTGAGTGAATTCAATAATAATAATAATAATAATACATACGATTTGTATAGCGCTTTTCACGGTACACAAAGACGCTTTACAAGTTGACGACAGAAAAACATAGAACATAAACATTGTTAATGGGAAGAGCTGTAGGTGTTGTAGGTGGTTTGGAAGAGGTGGGTCTTGAGGTTGTTTTTGAAGGAAGACAATGAGTTTGACTCTCGGATGGCTGGGGGGAGGGAGTTCCAGAGGGTGGGGGCGGCGATGGCGAAGGCTCTGTCTCCCAGGGTGCGGTACTTGGACTTACAGATTGGAGTTAGGAGGTTTTCATCCGAGGAGCGAAGACAACGCGCTGGAGAGTGGCGACGTAGGTCGGTGAGATATGGGGGGGCGAGGTTGTTGAGGGCTTTGTAGGTGGTGAGGAGGATCTTGAAGTGGATGCGTTGTTTGATGGGCAGCCAGTGAAGTTGACGGAGAATGGGGGTGATGTGTTCTCTGGAAGGGGAGCGGGTAAGAAGTCGGGCAGCAGAGTTTTGGATGTATTGCAGTTTTTGAAGGGCACTAGAGGGGAGGCCATATAGGATACTATTGCAGTAGTCGAGTCTGGAGGTGATAAATGCATGGATTAGTGTTTCAGCAGCAAAGGGTGAAAGAGTGGGTCGGAGGCGTGCTATGTTTCGGAGGTGGAAAAAAGATGTTTTGGTGATGTGATTTATGTGTGGCCTAAAAGAGAGTGCAGGGTCCATGTAGATTCCAAGATTTCTTACCAGGGGGGAGGGGGAAACAGAGTGACCATCAATGGAGACTGCGAGATTGTGACAGGAATTGAGCAAGGATTTTGGGCCGAATATGATAATTTCTGTTTTGTTGCTGTTGAGTTTGAGGAAATTTTGGTTCATCCAGGTTTTTATGTCTGTGATGCAGTCGGTAAGGGAGGAAAGGATTTCGGGAGTGATTGTTTTGGTGTTTATGTAGAGCTGAGTGTCATCAGCATAGCAGTGAAAATGGAGTCCATGGCGGCGGATGATGTGTCCAAGTGGCAGTGTGTAGAGGGTGAAAAGTACGGGGCCAAGAACTGAGCCTTGTGGAACTCCGTGTCGGACGGGGGTGGTGGAAGATGTATGGTTGTTTGTGTTGATGTAGTGAGATCTGCCGGAGAGGTAAGAGTGGAACCAGGAGAGGGCGGTGTCGGTGATGCCTAATGATTCCAGACGGTTGAGGAGGATTTGATGGTTGACTGTATCGAAGGCAGCGCTGAGATCAAGGAGGAGGAGGATGGTGAGGGATCCGGAGTCAGAGAGAAGGAGGTAATTTGTTACTTTGATGAGAGCTGTTTCAGTGCTGTGTTGGTTTCTGAAGCCGGATTGGAAAGTTTCATACAGGTCATGTGTGAAGAGGTGTTGATTTAATTGTGCTGTGACAGCTCTTTCCAGTGCTTTTGAGAGGAATGTGAGTTTGGAGATGGGTCGGAAGTTGTTGGGGTCGTCGGGGTCGAGGCCAGGTTTTTTAAGGAGAGGGGTGATGGCAGCAAGCTTAAGTGATGTGGGGACTGTTCCAGAGGTGAGGGAGGCGTTAATGGTATTGGTGATGAGTGGGGCAAAGGGGGTGAGGCAGGCTATGACAAGATTTGAAGGCATGGGATCCAGGGGGGAGGTGGATGGCTTCATGGTGGTGAGTATTTTGGTGAGATCTGCTGTAGTTATTGGAGAGAAGTGAGTGAGTCGGTGGATAGAAGGGGAGGTGAGTAGGGGCTCTGGGACTGGGGTGGTGGCAGAGGAAGATGCAAGTTGATTATGGATGGTGTCTGTCTTTGAGGTGAAAAATGACATGAGGAGGTCACATTTTTCCGGGGTGAAAGTGGATGAGATGTTGTCGTGCGGTTTGAGTAGTTTGTTTATGGTGGAGAACAGAGAGCGTGGATTGGAGGATCCCGAGTGAATGATGCCAGAGTAGTAACGGGAACGGGCTTCATTGAGTGCTGTCTAGTAATGTTGCATATGGTCCTTATAGGCTTGGGCATGAACAGTGAGGCCGGTTTTCTTATGTAGTCGTTCAAGTTTACGGAGTTGTTTTTTTAGCTTGCGGAGTTCCGGGGTAAACCAGGGGGCAGAGTGAGTGAATGTGACTGTTTTGGATTTCAAAGGAGCCAGCGTATTGAGGGAGGTAGAAAGGGTGTTATTGTAAATGTTGACCAGGTCCATAGGGGTTGGATTTACTGGAAGGGTGAGATTAGAGAGAGTGTTGGTTATGCAGGTGGAGAGTTTTACTGGGCAGACAGATTTTAGGTTGCGGAAAGTGATTTTGCGGCTGGGCTTAGGTAGGGGCGTGGGGATGTTGATATCAAATGTGATGGCCAGGTGATCAGATATGGAGAGATCAAAACTGGAGATGTTGTGAATCTGTGAGCCAGTGGAGCAGACCAGGTCAAGGATGTGTCCGTGGTTATGGGTGGGAAAGGTTATGTGTTGTGTGAAGTTTGTGCAGTTGAGTAGGTCCAAGAAGTCAGATGCATCTTTACAGTCCAGGGAGTCAATATGAAGGTTAAAGTCGCCAAGAAGTATAACGGTGGTTGAAATTGAAAATAGCGAGGTGATGAATTCTGAGAGATCTGATAGAAAAGATGGGTTGGGTTTGGGGGGGCGGTATATGATCGCTGTGATGAGTGGTTTGGGTCCGGGTAGTTTAAAAGTCAGGTGTTCAAAAGAAGGGGCAGAAGGGATGGAGAGTATGCGAGGTTGGAGATCTTTGTGGAAAATTGCAGCAATCCCTCCTCCTCTGCCCTCAGTGCGCGGTTTGTCCAGGTAAGAGTATCCAGTGGGGGTGGTTTGGTTGAGAGAGAAATAATCCTGGGGTTTTTGCCATGTTTCATTTAGGCACAGAAGGTCAAGTTGTTTATCAGAGATGAAATCATTTAATATGAGGCTTTTATTGTTGAGGGATCTTGTATTGAAGAGAGCGATTTTTATTGCCTTTTGTTGTGAAGTGGATGGGGCGGAAGTTGGAATTTGACGGAGGTTTAAATAGTTCACGCGGGGATGATGACGCGGTTTATTGTGATGACGCGGGGAAGAGGTTTGGGGTCCGGTTTATGAGCTGTGCTGTGTCCATAGCGTTGGAATTGAATTTTCTGTTGTAAGAAAGTATGAAAAGTTGCGACGGGAGCTACGGTGAATGTAGTGGGGTCGACGAAGAAGTCCATGATTACAGAGTGTGGCGAGGAGTGTCGTGGGGGGGGTAGTTTAGGGATGAGCTGGAGGAGTTGCTTGGGAGTGTAGCTGAGTGTCATACCCGGGGCTATGAGGAGGCAGGTGCTGGAGCTGGATGTTGGAGATAGTTGCTGGTGGAGAAAGAGATGGTGGAGCAGGTGGAGCAAGCAGATTTCGGCCGATGGAAATGCCGTCTTGCTAGGCGCCGTCGGGATCCGGAGTTTCGAGACGCTAGCCGGCTAGCTAGCAGAACACAAGCAGTCCGGTGGGATGTCGAGGTTGTGAGATGCAGGTAGATTGGTGGAGAGATCGAGACAGTAACGGTAGCTACAGGGCGATTAGACTTTGGTTAGTTGGCTGGAGGATCGTAACTATTGAGAGATTTGTCTTTGGTTGGTTAGATTGGTTGGTTTGAGAGCGGGAAGCGGCAGCTAAGCGCGCCAGCATCCTCTCGCCCCCCCCCCAAAAAAAAAAAAAAAAAAAAAAAAAAATTGACATATCTTGTGCAGAATTATGTTCTTTTCAACATATTTCAGCACCAGACAAAAGCTTGAGAGAATTGATACGTTATTTACAATTTTTACACAGTGAACGCTTCAACTCGGTGAGATAAGACTTTTTTGCCACATGGCTATATCTTTGGACCAAGTGGCTGGATTTGAGTGATTTTGACATTTATTGTGCAGAATCATGTTCTATTCAACATATATCAGCACAAGACACAAGCCTGGGAGAATTCCCAAGTTATTTACAATTTGTACAGTAAAAGCTTAAAGTCAGTGAGATAAGCACTTTTAGACCACCTGGATATATCTTTCGAACCTATGGCTGGATTTTGAGTGATTTTGATATATATATTGTGCAGAATCATTTCCTTTTGGACATATTTCCACACCAGAAAAAAGCTTGAGAGAATTCATATGTTATTTATATTTTGTAAAGTAAACGCTTCAACTCAGTGCGATAAAAAGTTTTTGACCTCATGGCTATATCTTTCAATGCTGTGGTTGGATAAGAGGGATTTTGATATATATTGTAAAGAATCATGATCTTTTCAATATATATCAGCACCAGATACAAGATTGAGAGAATTCATAAGTTATTCACAATTTGTACACTAAACGCTTTTACTCGGTGAGATTAGCAGTTTTTGACCACATGGCTATATCTTTCAACCAAGTGGCTGGATTTGAATAATTTTGACATATAATGTGCAGAATTGTTTCCTTTTCAATATGTTTCAGCGCAAGTAACCTGCTTCAAAGGAATCTGTAGTTATTTACACTCTGTAGCAAAAACGCTTCAACTCAGTGAGATAAGCACCTTTTGACCATATGGCTGTATCTTTTGAATCGGTTGCAGGATCACAATTATTTTGACATATATTGTGCAGAATTTGGTCCTTTCAAACATATTTCAGCACCAGTAACCTGCTTCAAAGGAATCTTTAGTTATTTACACTCTGTATCAAAAACGCTTCAACTCAGTGAGATAAGCACTTTTTGACCATATGGCTATGTCTTTTCAATTTGTTGCTGGATTACAGTGATTTTTACATAGGTTGTGCAGAATATGGTCCTTTTCAACATATTTCAGCACCAGTAACCTGCTTGAAGACTTTCATGACTTATTTACTCTGTGTACCAAAAACGCTTCAACTCAGTGAGATAAGGACTTTTATGACCATATGGCTATATCCTTTCAATATGTTGCTGGATTACAGTGATTTTGATATATATTGTGCAGAATCTGGTCCTTTTCAACACATTTCAGCAGCAGTAACCTGCTTGAAAGGAATCTTTAGTTATTAACAATCTGTATCAAAAACGCTCTAACTCAGTGAGAAAATAACTTTTTGACCATATGGATATATCTTTTGAATGTAATGCTGGATAAGAGTGATTTTGACATATGTTGTGCAGAGTCTGGTCCTTTTCAACATATTTTAGCACCACTAACCTGCTTGAAAGGAATCTGTAGTTATTTACACTGTGTACCAAAACGCTTCAACTCAGTGAGATAAGAACTTTTTGACTGTATGGCTATATCTTTCGAATCGGTTGCAGGATCACAACTATTTTGATATATTTTGTGCAGAATTTGGTCCCTTTACACATATTTCAGCACCAGTAACCTGCTTTAAATGAATAAATGAATCTTTTGTTATTTACACTCTGTATCAAAACTGCTTCAACGCAGTGAGATAAGCACTTTTTGCCCGTATGGCTATATCTTTCAATTTGTTGCTGGATTACAGTGATTTTGACATATATTGTGATGAATTTGGTCCTTTTCAACATATTTCAGCACCAGTAACCTGCTTGAAGACTTTTATGATTTATTTACATTGTGTACCAAAAAAGCTGAAAATGTTTTGTTATTTCCACTCCAACTCAAAAACGATTTAACTCGGTAAGATAAGCACTTTTTGACCTTCTGGCTATATCTTTTGAACCTGTAGCTGGATTACACTGAATTTGAAATGTATTTTGTAGAATCATGTTCTAAACAACATATTTCAACAGTAGAAACCAGCTTGATGAAATCCATTAGTTATTTCCACCCCTAATCAAAAACGGTTCAACTCGGTGAGATAAGCACTTTTTGAACGAATGGCTATATCTTTTGAACCTGTAATGGGATCAAACTGACTGACATATATCGTGCAGAATCATGTCCTAAACAACATATTTCAACAGCAAAAACCGGCTTGATGATCAAAAACGCTTCATTTCGGTGAGATAAGTCTTTTTTGAAGGAATGGCTATATCTTTTGAACCTGTAATGGGATCACACTGAATTTGACATATTTTGTGATGAATCATGTCCTAAACAACATATTTCAACAGCAGAAACCAGCTTGATGAAATTCATTAGTTATTTCCACTCCGAATCGAAAACGCTTCAACTCGGTGAGATAAGCACTTTTTGAAGGAATGGCAATATCTTTTGAACTTGTAGCTGGATTACACTGAATTTGATATATTTTGTGCAGAATCATGCCCTAAACAACATATTTCAACAGCAGAAACCAGCTTGATGAAATCCATTAGTTATTTCCACTCCTAATCAAAAACGCTTCAACTCGGTGAGATAAGCACTTTTTGAACGAAGGGCTATATATTTTGATCTTGTAGCTTGGTTACACTGAATTTGACATATATTGTGCAGAATCATGTCCTAAACAACATATTTCAATAGCAGAAACCAGCTTGATGAAATTCATTAGTTATTTCCACTCCGAATCAAAAACGCTTCAACTCGGTGAGATAAGCACTTTGTGAACGAATGGCTATATCTTTTGAACATATAGCTGGATTACACTGAATTTGAAATATGTCTTGCAGAATCATGCCCTAAACAACACATTTCAACACCAGAAACCAGCTTGATGAAATTCATTAGTTATTTACACTTCTAATCAGGAACGCTTACACCCAATAAGATAAACACTTATTGAAAGAATGGCTATATCTTTTGAATTTATAGGTGGATTACACTGAATTTGACATATATTGTGCTGAATCATGTCCTAAAAAACATATTTCAACAGCAGAAACCAGCTTTATGAAGTTGATTAGTTATTTCCACTCCTAATCAAAAACGCTTCAACTTGGTGAGATAAGCACTTTGTGAACGAATGGCTATATCTTTTGAACTTATAGCTGGATTACACTGAATTTGACATATATCATGCAGAATCATGCCCTAAACAACACATTTCAACACCAGAAACAACCTTGATGAAATCCATGGGTTATTTCCACCCCTAATCAAAAACGCTTCATTTCGCTGAGATAAGTCCTTTTTGATGGAATGGCTATATCTTTTGAACCTGTAATGGGATCACACTGAATTTGACATATATATTGCAGAATCATGTCCTAAACAACATATTTCAACAGCAGAAATCAGCTTGATAAAATTCATTAGTTATTTCCACTCCGAATCGAAAACGCTTCAATTCGGTGTGATAAGCACTTTTTGAACGAATCGCAATATCTTTTGAACTTGTAGCTGGATTACACTGAATTTGAAATAAATTGTGCAGAATCATGTTCTAAACAACATATTTCAACGGCAAAAACCAGCTTGATGAAATCCATTAGTTATTTCCACTCCTAATCAAAAACGCTTCAACTCGGTGAGATAAGCAATTTTTGAACGAAGGGCTATATATTTTGATCTTGTAGCTTGGTTACACTGAATTTGACATATATTGTGCAAAATCATGTCCTAATCAACGTATTTCAATAGCTGAAACCAGCGTGATGGAATTCATTAGTTATTTCCACTCCAAATCAAAAAAGCTTCAACTCGGTGAGATAAGCACTTTTTGAACGAATGGCTATAACTTTTGATCTTGTAGCTGGATTACACTGAATTTGAAATATATTTTGCAGAATTATGCCCTAAACAACACATTTCAAAAGCAGAAAGCGGCTTGATGAAATTCATTAGTTATTTCCATTCCTAATCAAAAACGCTTCAACCCGATAAGATATACACTTTTTGATCGAATGGCTATATCTTTTGAACCTGTGATGGGATTACACTGAAGTTGACATATATTGTGCAGAATCATGTGCTAATCAACATATTTCAACAGTAGAAACCAACCTGATGAAAATTCATTAGTTATTTCCACTCCTAATCAAAAACGCTTCAACTCGGTGAGATGAAGACTTTTTGAACGAATGGCTATATCTTTTGAACCTGTGATGGGATTACACTGAATTTGACATTAATTGTGCAGAATCATGTTCTAAACAACATATTTCAATGGCAAAAACCAGCTTGATGAAATCCATTAGTTATTTCCACTCCTAATCAAAAACGCTTCAACTCGGTGAGAGAAGCACTATCTGAACGAATGGCTTTATTTTTTGAACTTGTGGCTGGATTACACTGAATTTGACATATATTGTGCAGAATCATGTACTGTACAACATATTTGAACAGCAGAAACCAGCTTGGTGAAATTCATTAGTTATTTCCACTCTTAATCAAAAACGCTTCAACCCGATAAGATAAACACTTTTTGAACGAATGGCAATATCTTTTGAACCTGTAATGGGATTACACTGAATTTGACATATATTGTGCAGAATCATGTTCTAAACAACATATATCACCACCAAAACCAGCTTGATGAAATTCATGAATTATTTCCACTCCAACTCAAAAACGATTTAACTCGGTAAGACAAGCAGTTTTTGACCTTATGGCTATATCTTTTGAACTTGTAGCTGGATTACACTGAATTTGATATATTTTGTGCAAAATCATGTCCTAAACAACATATTTCAACAGTAGAAACCAGCTTGATGAAATTCATTAGTTATTTTCACTCCTAATCAAAAACGCTTCAACTCGGTGAGATGAAGACTTTTTGAACGAATGGCTATATGTTTTTAACCTGTGATGGGTTTACACTGAAATTGACATATATTGTGCAGAATCATGTCCTAGACAACATATATCAACAGCAGAAACCAGCATGATGAAATTCATTAGTCATTTCCACTCCAACTCAAAAACAATTTAACTCGATAAGATAAGCAGTTTTTGACCTTATGGATATATCTTTTTAACTTGTGGCTGGATTACACTGAGGTTGACATATATTGTGCAGAATCATTTTCTAAACAACATATTTCAAAAGCAGAAACCAGCTTGATGAAATTCATTAGTTATTTCCATCCCTAATAAAAAACGCTTCAACTCGGTGAGATAAGCACTTTTTTAACGAATGGCTATATCTTTTGAACTTGTAGCTGGATTACACTGAATTTGACATTAATTGTGCAGAATCATGTTCTAAAAAACATATTTCAACGGCAAAAACCATCTTGATGAAATTCATTAGTTATTTCCACTCCTAATAAAAAACGCTTCAACCCGATAAGATAAACACTTTTTGAACGAATGGCTATATGTTTTGAACTTGTAGCTGGATTACACTGAATTTGACATATTTAGTGCAGAATCATGTACTGAACAACATATTTGAACAGCAGAAACCAGCTTGGTGAAATCCATTAGTTATTTCCACTTTTAATCAAAAACGCTTCAACCCGATAAGATCAACACTTTTTGAATGAATGACTATATCTTTTGAACATGTGATGGGATTACACTGATTTTAACATATATTGTGCTGAATCATGTCCTAAATAACATATATCACCAGCAGACTTCAGCTTGATGAAATTCATGAGTTATTTCCACTCCAAATCAAAAACGATTTAACTCGGTAAGACAAGCACTTTTTGACCTTATGGCTATATCTTTTGAACTTGTAGCTGGATTACACTGAATTTTTATATATTTTGTGCAGAATCATGTCCTAAACAACATATTTCAACAGCAGAAACCAGCATGATGAAATTCATTAGTCATTTCCACTCAAAATCAAAAACGCTTCAACTCAGTGAAATAAGCACTTTTTGACCTTATGGCTATATCTTTTGAATTTATAGCTGAATTACACTGAATTTGACATATATTGTGCAGAATCATGTCCTAAACATGATCTATCAAAAGCAAAAACCATCATATTGAAATTCATTAGTTATTTCCACTCCAACTCAAAAACGCTTCAACTCGGTGAGATAAGCAGTTTTTGAACGAATGGCTTTATCTTTTGATCTTGTCGCTGGATTACACTGAATTTGACATATATTTTGCAGAATCATGTCCTATACAACATCTATCAACAGCAGAAACAGGCTTAGTGAAATTCATTAGTTATTTCCACTCCTAATAAAAAACGCTTCAACCCGATAAGATAAACACTTTTTGAACGAATGGCTATATCTTTTGAACTTGTAGCTGGATTACACTGAATTTGACATATATTGTGCAGAATCATGTCCTAATCAACATATATCAACAGCAGAAACCAGCTTGATGGAATTCATAATTATTTCCACTATTAATCAAAAAAGCTTCAACTTTTTTGAGATAAGCACTTTTTGTACGAATGGCTATATCTTTTGATCTTGTCGCTGGATTACACTGAATTTGACATATATCGTGCAGAATCATGTCCTAGACAACATATTTCAACAGCAAAAACCAGCTTGATGAAATCCATTAGTTTTTTCCACTCCAAATCAAAACCGCTTCAACTTGGTGAGATAAGTCCTTCTTGAACCAATGGCTATATCTTTTGAACCTGTAATGGGATCCCACTGAATTTGACATATATTGCGCAGAATCATGTCCTAAACATCATATTTCAACGGCAGAAACCAGCTTGATGAAATTCATTCGTTATTTTTACTCCGAATCAAAAACGCTTCAACTCGGTGAGATAAGCACTTTTTGAACGAAAGGCTATATCTTTTGATCTTGACGCTGGATTACACTGAATTTGACATATTTTGTGTAGAATCGTGTCCTAAACAACATATTTGAACATCAGAAACCAGCTTGGTGAAATTCATTAGTTATTTCCACTCTTAATCAAAAACGCTTCAACCCGATAAGATATACACTTTTTGAACGAATGGCTATATCTTTTGAACATGTGATGGGATTACATTGAAGTTGACATATATTGTGCAGAATCATGTCCTAATCAACATATTTCAACAGTAGAAACCAGCTTGATGAAATCCATTAGTCATTTCCACTCCTAATAAAAAACGCTTCAACTCGGTGAGAGAAGCACTTTTTGAACGAATGGCTATATCTTTTGAACTTGTACCTGGATTCCACTGAATTTGACATATATTGTGCAAAATCATGTTCCAAACAACATATTTCAACGGCAAAAACCAGCTTGATGAAATCCATTAGTTATTTCCAATACTGATCAAAAACGCTTCAACTCGGTGAGAAAAGCACTCTTTGAACGAATGGCTATATCTTTTGAACCTGTGATGTGATTACACTAAATTTGACATATATTGTGCAAAATCATGTCCTAAACAACATATATCATCAGCAAAAACCAGCATATTGAAATTCATTAGTTATTTCCACTCCAACTAAAAAACGCTTCAACTCGGTGAGATAAGCAGTTTTTGAACGAATGGCTATATCTTTTGATCTTGTCGCTGGATTACACTGAATTTGACATATATTGTGCAGAATCATGTCCTATACAACATATTTCAACAGTAGAAACCAGCTTGATGAAATCCATTAGTTTTTTCCACTCCTAATCAAAAACGCTTCAACTCGGTTAGATAAGACGTTTTTGAACGAATGGCTATATCTTTTGAACATGTGATGGGATTAAGCTGAATTTGACATATTTTTTGCAGAATCATGTCCTAAACAACATATTTCAACAGCAGAAACCAGATTAATGAAATTCATTAGTTATTTCCACTCCTAATCAATAACGCTTCAACTCCGGTGAGAAAAGCACTTTTTTAACGAATGGCTATATCTTTTGAAAATGTGCCTGGATTACACTGAATTTGACATAAATTGTACAAAATCTTGTCCTAAACAACATATTTCAACCCGATAAGATAAACACTTTTTGAACGAATGGCTATATCTTTTGATTTTGTCGCTGAATTACACTGAATTTGACATATTTTGTGTAGAATATTGTCCTAAACAACATATTTCAACAGCAGAAACCAGATTAATGAAATTCATAAGTTATTTCCACTCCTAATCAATAACGCTTCAACTCGGTGAGAAAAGCACTTTTTTAACGAATGGCTATATATTTTGATCTTGTAGCTGGGTTACATTGAATTTGACATATATTGTGCAGAATCATGTCCTAAACAAGATATATCAACAGCAGAAACCGGCTTGATGAAATTCATTAGTTATTTCAGCTACTAGTCAAAAACACTTCAAGTCAGTGATATAAGATCTTTTTGAACGAATGGCTTTATCTTTTGAATTTGTACCTGGATTACACTGAATTTGACATATTTTGTTCAGAATCATGTCCTAAACAACATATTTCCACAGCAGAAACCAGCTTAATGGAATTCATTTTTTTATTTCCACTCCGAATCAAAAACGCTTCAAGTCAGTGAGATGAAGACTTTTTGAACGAATGGCTAAATCTTTTGAACCTGTGATGGGATTACACTGAAATTGACATATATTGTGCAGAATCTTTTCCTAAACAACATATATCAACAGCAGAAACCAGCATGATGAAATTCATTAGTTATTTCCACTCCAACTCAAAAACGATTTAACCGATAAGATATGCAGTTTTTGACCTTATGGCTATATCTTTTGAACTTATGGCTGGATTATATTGAATTTGACATATATTGTGCAGAATCATGTCCTAAACAACATATATCAACAACAAAAACCAACTTGGTGAAATTCATTAGTTATTTCCACTCTTAATCAAAAATGATTCAACCCGATAAGATAAGCACTTTTAGAACGAATGGCTATATCTTTTGAACATGTAATGGGATTACACTAAATTTGACATATATTGTGCAGAATCATGTCCTAAACAACATATATCAACAGCAGAAACCAGCTTGATGAAATTCATTAGTTATTTCCACTCCAACTCAAAAAAGATTTAACCTCTGTAAGATAAGCACTTTTTTGACCTTATGGCTATATCTTTTGAACTTGTAGCTGGATTACACAGAATTTGACATGTATTGTGCAGAATCGTGTTCTAAACAACATATATCAACAGCAAAAACCAACTTGGTGAAATTCATTAGTTATTTCCACTCTTAATCAAAAACGCTTCAACCCGATAAGATAAGCACTTTTTGAACGAATGGCTATATCTTTTGAACCCGTGATGTGATTACACTAAATTTGACATATATTGTGCTTAATCATGTCCGAAACAACATATATAAACAGCAGAAACCAGAATGATGAAATTCATTAGTTATTTCCATTCCAACTCAAAAAAGATTTAACCTCGGTGAGATAAGCACTCTTTGACCTTATGGCTATATCTTTTGAACTTGTAGCTGGATTACACTGAATTTGACATATATTGTGCAGAATCATGTCCTAAACAACATATCTCACCAGCAGAAACCAGCTTGATGAAATTCATTAGTTATTTCCACTCAAAAACAAAAAAAGCTTTAACTCAGCGAGATAAGCACTTTTTGACCTTATGGCTATATCTTTTGAACTTATAGCTGGATTACACTGAATTTGACATATATTGTGCAGAATCATGTCCTAAACAACATATATCAACAGCAAAAACCAGCATATTTAAATCCATTGGTTATTTCAACTCCAACTCAAAAATGCTTCAACTCGGTGAGATGAGCAGTTTTCGAACGAATGGCTATATCTTTTGATCTTGTCGCTGGATTACACTGAATTTGACATATATTGTACAGAATCATGTCCTATACAACATCTATCAACAGCAGAAAAAGGCTTGATGAAATTCAATAGTTATTTCCTCTCTTAATCGAAAACGCTTCAACTCGATAAGATAAGAACTTTTTGAACGAATGGCTATATCTTTTGAACCTTGGATGGGATTACACTGAATTTGACATATATTGTGCAGAATCATGTCCTAAACAACATATTTCAACAGTAGAAACCAACTTGATGAAATTCATTAGTTATTTCCACTCCTAATCAAAAACGCTTCAACTCGGTGAGATAAGCACTTTTTGAACTAATGGCTGTATCTTTTGAACTTGTAGCTGGATTACCCTGAATTTTACATTTTTTGTGCTGAATCATGTCCTATACAAAATATTTCAACAACAGAAACCAGCTTGATGAAATTGATTAGTTATTTCCACTCCTAATCAAAAACGCTTCAACCTCGTGAGATAAGCACTTTTTGAACGAAAGGCTACATCTTTTGATCTTGACGGTGGATTACACTGAATTTGACATATTTTGCGTAGAATCATGTCCTAAAAAACATATTTCAACAGTAGAAACCAACTTGATGAAATTCATTAGTTATTTCCACTCCTAATCAAAAACGCTTCAACCCGATAAGATAAACACTTTTTGAACGAATGGCTATATCTTTTGAACCTGTGATGGGATTACACTGAATTTGACATATATCGTGCAGAATCATGTCCTAAAAAACATATTTCAAAATCAGAAACCAGCTAGATGAAATTCATTAGTCATTTCCACTCAAAATCAAAAACGCTTCAACTCGGTGAGATAAGCACTTTTTGAACGAATGGCTATATCTTTTGAACTTGTAGCTGGATTACACTGAATTTGAAATATATTGTGCAAAATCATGTTCCAAACAACATATTTCAACGGCAAAAACCAGCTTGATGAAATCCATTAGTTATTTCCACTCCTAATCAAAAACGCTTCAACTCGGTGAGAAAAGCACTTTTTGAACGAATGGCTATATATTTTGATCTTGTCGCTGGATTACACTGAATTTGACATATTTAGTGCAGAATCATGTCTTAAACAACATATTTCAACAGCAGAAACCAGCTTGATGAAATTCATTCGTTATTTCCACTCCTAATCAAAAACGCTACATCTCCGTGAGATAAGCAGTTTTTGAACGAAAGGGTATATCTTTTGATCTTGACGCTGGATTACACTGAATTTGACATATTTGGTGTAGAATCATGTCCTAAACAACATATTTCAACAGCAGAAACCAGCTTGATGAAATTCAATAGTTATTTCCTCTCTTAATCAAAAACGCTTCAACCCGATAAGATAAACACTTATGGAACGAATGGCCTCTATCTTTTGAACCTGTGATGGAATTACACTGAATTTGACATATTTTGTGCAGAATCATGTCCTAAAAAACATATTTCAACAGCAGAAACCAGCTTGATGAAATTCATTAGTTATTTCTACTCCTAATCAAAAACGCTTCAACTCGGTAAGATAAGCAATTTTTCAACGAATGGCTATATCTTTTGAACTTGTAGCTGGATTCCACTGAATTTTACATATATTGTGCAAAATCATGTTCCAAACAATATATTTCAACGGCAAAAACCAGCTTGATGAAATCCATTAGTTATTTCCATTCATAATCAAAAACGCTTCAACCCGATAAGATATACACTTTTTGAACGAATTACTATATGTTTTTAACCTGTGATGGGATTACACTGAAGTTTACATATATTGTGCAGAATCATGTCCTAATCAACATATTTCAACAGTAGAAACCAACTTGATGAAATTCATTAGTTATATCACTCCTAATCAAAAACGCTTCACCTCGGTGAGATAAGCACTTTTTTAACGAATGGCTATATCTTTTGAACTTGTAGCTGGATTACACTGAATTTGACATATATTGTGCAGAATCATGTACTGAACAACATATATAAATAGCAGAAACCAGCTTGGTGAAATTCATTAGTTATTTCCACTCTTAATCAAAAACGCTTCAACCCGATATGTCAGGGTTCACAGCTGATCCCCGTTGTAATCTGTGCTAGCTGCAGCAGATGCCGCTAATCGAGATCCCTATAAAGGGCAGCGGCACTCTCTGCCTGGCGCCGGGGGATTGTGGTCTTCATGAACTACTGTGGGACCCTGCCACGACCTGGACCTCACCCTTGCCAACCCGGACCTCACCCCTGCTATGACCGGACCCCAGGTGTGACCTCCTTTCCCTTCCCGAGTCACGGCCGGGCCCAGACGGCCGACGTGACCTCTGTTCCCTTCCCGAGTCACGGCCGGGCCCAGACGGCCGGCGTGACCTCTGTTCCCTTCCCGAGTCACGGCCGGGCCCAGACGGCCGGCGTGACCTCTGTTCCCTTCCCGAGTCACGGCCGGGCCCAGACGGCCGTCGTGACCTCTGTTCCCTTCCCGAGTCACGGCCGGGCCCAGACGGCCGTCGTGACCTCTGTTCCCTTCCCGAGTCACGGCCGGGCCCAGACGGCCGGCGTAACCTCTGTTCCCTTCCCGAGTCACGGCCGGGCCCAGACGGCCGTCCTGACCTCTGTTCCCTTCCCGAGTCACGGCCGGGACCAGACGGCCGTCCTGACCTCTGTTCCCTTCCCGAGTCACGGCCGGCGTGACCTCTGTTCCCTTCCCGAGTCACGGCCGGGACCAGACGGCCGTCCTGACCTCTGTTCCCTTCCCGAGTCACGGCCGGCGTGACCTCTGTTCCCTTCCCGAGTCACGGCCGGGCCCAGACGGCCGGCGTGACCTCTGTTCCCTCCCGCAACCCGTACTGTTGAGGCCCAGCCTCTGCCGTTCAGTCTGCAACTCGTCTTGTCCAGTCTGCAACTCGTCTTGTCCAGTCTGCAACTCGTCCCGTCCAGTCCGGTCTGCAACCCGTCCAGTCCAGTCTGCATCCCGTCCAGTCTGCAACCCGTCCCGTTCGCATCCAGTTCTGCAACTTCAAGCAGTTTTTGAACGAATGGCTATATCTTTTGAACTTGTAGCTGGATTACACTGAATTTGACATATATTGTGTAGAATCATGTCCTAAACAACATATATAAACAGCAATAACCAGCATATTGAAATTCATTAGTAATTTCCACTCCAACTCAAAAACGCTTCAACTCGGTGAGATAAGCAGTTTTTGAACGAATGGCTATATCTTTTGATCTTGTCGCTGGATTACACTGAATTTGACATATATTGTGCAGAATCATGTCCTGAAAACAACATATATCAACAGCAGAAACCAGTTTGATGGAATTCATTAGTTATTTCCACTCCAAATCAAAAAAGCTTCAACTCAGTGAGATAAGCACTTTTTGCACGAATGGCTATATCTTTTGATCTTGTCGCTGGATTACACTGAATTTGAAATATTTAGTTCAAAATCATGTCCTAAAAAACATATTTCAACAGCAGAAACCAGCTTGATGAAATCCGTTAGATATTTCCAATCCTAATCAAAAACGGTTCAACTTGGTGAGATAAGTCCTTTTTGAACCAATGGCTATATCTTTTGAACATGTCATGGGATCACACTGAATTTGACATATATTGTGCAGAATCATGTCCTAAACAACATATTTCAACGGCAGAAACCAGCTTGATGAAATTCATTAGTTATTTCCACTCCTAATCAAAAACGCTTCAACTCGGTGAGATAAACACTTTTTGAACGAATGGCTATATCTTTTGATCTTGACGCTGGATTACACTGAATTTGACATATTTGGTGTAGAATCATGTCCTAAACAACATATTTCAACAGCAGAAACCAGCTTGATGAAATTCATTAGTTATTTTCACTCCTAATCAAAAACGCTTCGACTCGGTTAGATGAAGATTTTTTGAAAGAATGGCTATATGTTTTTAACCTGTGATGGGATTACACTGAAATTGACATATATCGTGCAGAATCATGTCCAAGACAACAAATATCAACAGCAGAAACCAGCTTGATGAAATTCATCAGTTATTTCCACTCCAACTCAAAAACAATTTAACTCGATAAGATAAGCACTTTTTTAACGAATGGCTATATCTTTTGAACTTGCCGCCGGATTACACTGAATTTGACATTAATTGTGCAGAATCATGTACTGAACATCATATTTGAACAGCAGAAACCAGCTTGACTAAATTCATGAGTTATTTCCACTCTTAATCAAAAACGCTTCAATCCGATAAGATAAACACTTTTTGAACGAATGGCTATATCTTTTGAACATGTGATGGGATTACACTGAATTTAACATATATTGTGCAGAATCATGTCCTAAACAACATATATCACCAGCAGACACCAGCTTGATGGAATTCATTAGTTATTTCCACTCCTAATCAAAAGCGATTTAACTCGGTAAGATAAGTGATTTTTGACCTTATGGCTATATCTTTTGATCTTGTCACTGGATTATACTGATATTGACATATATTGTGCAGAATCATGTCCTAAACAACATATATCAACGGCAAAAACCAGCATATTGAAATTCATTAGTTATTTCCACTCCAACTCAAAAACGCTTCAACTCGGTGAGATAAGCACTTTTTGAACGAATGGCTATATCTTTTGAACATGTGATGGGATCACACTGAATTTGACATATATTGTTCAGAATCATGTCCTAAACAACATATATCAACAGCAAAAACCAGCTTGATGGAATTCATTAGTTATTTCCACTCCAAATCAAAAACGCTTCAACTCCGTGAGATAAGCACTTTTTGCACGAATGGCTATATCTTTTGATCTTGTCGCTGGATCACACTGAATTTGAAATATTTAGTGCAAAATCATGTCCTAAACAACATATTTCAACAGCAGAAACCAGATTGATGAAATTCATTAGTTATTTCAACTCCTAATCAATAACGCTTCAACTCGGTGAGAAAAGAACTTTTTTAACGAACGGCTATATCTTTTGAAAATGTACCTGGATTGCACTGAATTTTACATAAATTGTACAAAATCTTGTCCTAAACAACATATTTCAACCCGATAAGATAAACACTTTTTGAACGAATGGCTATATCTTTTGATCTTGTCGCTGGATTACACTGAATTTGACATATATTGTACAGAATCATGTCCTATACAACATCTATCAACAGCAGAAAAAGGCTTGTTGAAATTCAATAGTTATTTCCTCTCTTAATCAAAAACGCTTCAACTCGATGAGATAAGAACTTTTTGAACGAATGGCTATATCTTTTGAACCTTGGATGGGATTACATAGAATTTGACATATATTGTGCAGAATCATGTCCTAAACAACATATTTCAACAGTAGAAACCAAATTGATGAAATTCATTAGTTATTTCCACTCCTAATCAAAAACGCTTCAACTCGGTGAGATAAGCACTTTTTGAACTAATGGTTGTATCTTTTGAACTTGTAGCTGGATTACCCTGAATTTTACATTTTTTGTGCTGAATCATGTCCTATACAACATATTTCAACAACAGAAACCAGCTTGATGAAATTGATTAGTTATTTCCACTCCTAATCAAAAACGCTTCAACTCCGTGAGATAAGTACTTTTTGAACGAAAGGCTATATCTTTTGATCTTGACGCTGGATTACACTGAATTTGACATATTTTGCGTAGAATCGTGTCCTAAAAAACATATTTCAACAGCAGAAACCAGCTTGATGAAATTCATTAGTTATTTCCACTCCTAATCAAATATGCTTCAACCCGATAAGATAAACCCTTTTTGAACGAATGGCTATATCTTTTGAACCTGTGATGGGATTACACTGAATTTGACATATTTTGTGCAGAATCATGTCCTAAAAAACATATTTCAACATCAGAAACCAGGTAGATGAAATTCATTAGTTATTTCCACTCCTAATCAAAAACGCTTCAACTCGGTGAGATAAGTCCTTTTTGAACGAATGGCTATATCTTTTGAACCTGTGATGGGATTACACTGAAGTTGACATATATTGTGCAGAATGATGTCCTAAACAACATTTGTCAACGGCAGAAACCAGCTTGATGAAATTCATTTGTTATTTCCACTCCCAATCAAATACGCTTCAAGTCGGTGAGACAAAGACTTTTTGAACGAATGGCTATATCTTTTGATCTTGACGCTGGATTACACTGAATTTGACATATATTGTGCAGAATCATGTCCTAAACAACATATCTTAACAGCAGAAACCAGCTTGATGAAATTCATTAGTCATTTCCACTCAACATCAAAAACGCTTCAACTCAGTGAGATAAGCACTTTTTGACCTTATGGCTATATGTTTTGAACTTATAGCTGGATTACACTGAATTTGACATATATTGTACAGAATCATGTCCTAAACAACATATTTCAACAGCAAAAACCAGCTTGATGAAATTCAGTAGTCATTTCCACTCAAAATCAAAAACGCTTCAACTCTGTGATATAAGCACTTTTTGAACCAATGGCTATATCTTTTGAACTTGTAGCTGGATTACACTGAATTTGAAATATATTGTGCTAAATCATGTTCCAAACAACATATTTCAACGGCGAAAAACCAGCTTGATGAAATTCATTAGATATTTCCACTCCTAATCAAAAACGCTTCAACTCGGTGAGAAAAGCACTTTTTGAACGAATGGCTATATAGTTTGATCTTGTAGCTGGGTTTCACTGAATTTGACATATATATTGCAGAATCATGTCCTAAACAACATATTCCAACAATAAAAACCAGCTTGATGAAATTCATTTGTTATTTTCACTCCTAATCAAAAACGCTTCGACTCGGTGAGATGAAGACTTTTTGAACGAATGGCTATATGTTTTTAACCTGTGATGGGATTACACTGAAATTGACATATATCGTGCAGAATCATGTCCAAGACAACATATATCAACAGCAGAAACCAGCTTGATGAAATTCATCAGTTATTTCCACTCCAACTCAAAAACAATTTAACTCGATGAGATAAGCACTTTTTTAACGAATGGCTATATCTTTTGAACTTGCGGCTGGATTACACTGAATTTGACATTAATTTTGCAGAATCATGTACTGAACATCATATTTGAACAGCAGAAACCAGCTTGATGAAATTCATGAGTTATTTCCACTCTTAATCAAAAACGCTTCAATCCGATAAGATAAACACTTTTTGAACGAATGGCTATATCTTTTGAACATGTGATGGGATTACACTGAATTTAACATATATTGTGCAGAATCATGTCCTATACAACATATATCACCAGCAGACACCAGCTTGATGAAATTCAATAGTTATTTCCACTCCTAATCAAAAATGATTTAACTCGGTAAGATAAGTACTTTTTGACCTTATGGCTATATCTTTTGATCTTGTCGCTGGATTATACTGATATTGACATATATTGTGCAGAATCATGTCCTAAACAACATATATCAACAGCAAAAACCAGCATATTGAAATTCATTAGTTATTTCCACTCCAACTCAAAAACGCCTCAACTCGGTGACATAAGCAGTTTTTGAACGAATGGCTATATCTTTTGAACATGTGATGGGATCACACTGAATTTGACATATATTGTTCAGAATCATGTCCTAAACAACATATATTTACAGCAGAAACCAGCTTGATGGAATTCATTAGTTATTTCCACTCCAAATCAAAAACGCTTCAATTCCGTGAGATAAGCACTTTTTGCACGAATGGCTATATCTTTTGATCTTGTCGCTGGATTACACTGAATTTGACATATTTTTTGCAGAATCATGTCCTAAACAACATATTTCAACAACAGAAACCAGATTAATGAAATTCATTAGTTATTTCCACTCCTGACCAAAAACGCTTCAACTCGGTGAGATAAGCACTTTTTTAACGAATGGCTATATCTTTTGAAAATGTACCTGGATTGCACTGAATTTTACATAAATTGTACAAAATCTTGTCCTAAACAACATATTTCAACCCGATAAGATAAACACTTTTTGAACGAATGGCTATATCTTTTGATTTTGTCGCTGAATTACACTGAATTTGACATATTTTGTGCAGAATATTGTCCTAAACAACAGATTTCAACAGCAGAAACCAGAATGACGAAATCCATTAGTTATTTCCACTCCTGATCAAAAACGCTTCAATTCGGTGAGAAAAGCAGTTTTTGACCTTATGGATACATCTTTTGAACTTGTGGCTGGATTAACATGAATTTGACATATATTGTGCAGAATCATGTCCTTATCAACATATATCAACAGCAAAAACCAAATTGGTGAAATTCATTAGTTATTTCCACTCTTAATCAAAAACGCTTCAACGCGATAAGATATGCGCTTTTTGAACGAATGGCTATATCTTTTGAAACTGTGATGTGATTACACTAAATTTGACATATATTGTGCAAAATCATGTCCTTAACAACATATATCAACAGCAAAAACCAGCATATTGAAATTCATAAGTTATTTCCACTGCAACTCAAAAACGCTTCAACTCGGTGAGATAAGTAGTTTTTGGACGAATGGATATATCTTTTGAACATGTGATGGGATTACGCTGAATTTGACATATATTGTGCAGAATCATGTCCTAAACAACATATTTAACAGTAGAAACCAACTTGATGATATTCATTAGTTATTTCCACTCCTAATCAAAAACGCTTCAACCCGATAAGATAAACACTTTTTGAACGAATGGCTATATCATTTGATCTTGTCGCTGAATTACACTGAATTTGACATATTTTGTGCAGAATCATGTCCTAAACACATATTTCAACAGCAGAAACCAGATTATTGAAATTCATTAGTTATTTCCACTCCTACTCAAAAACATTTCAACTCGGTGAGATAAGCACTTTTTTAACGAATGGCTATATCTTTTGATCTTGTCGCTGGATTACACTGAATTTGACATAAATTGTACAAAATCTTGTCTTAAACAACATATTTCAACCCGATAAGATAAACACTTTTTGAACGAATGGCTATATCTTTTGATTTTGTCGCTGAATTACACTGAATTTGATATTAATTGTGCAGAATCATGTTCTCAACAACATATATCAACAACAAAAACCAGCATATTGAAATTCATTAGTTATTTCCACTCCAACTCAAAAACGCTTCAACTCGGTGAGACAAGCACTTTTTGAACGAATCGCTATATCTTTTGACTTGTAGCTGGATTACACTGAATTTGACATATATTGTGCAGAATCCTGTTCTAAACAACATTATTCAACGGTAAAAACCAGCTTGATGAAATCCATTAGATATTTCCACTCCTAATCAAAAACGCTTCAACTCAGTGAGATAAGCACTTTTTGAACGGATGGCTATATCCTTTGAACTTGTAGCTGGATTACACTGAATTTGATATTAATTGTGCAGAATCATGTTCTAAATAACATATTCCACCGGCAAAAATCAGCTTGATAAAGCCATTAGTTATTTCCACTCCTAATCAAAAACGATTTAACTCGGTAAGATAAGCACTTTTTGACCTTAAGGCTATATCTTTTGAACTTGTAGCTGGATTACACTGAATTTGACATATATTGTGCAAAATCATTTCCTAAACAACAAATTTCAACAGCAGAAACCATCTTGATGAAATTCATTAGTCATTTCCACTCAAAATCAAAAACGCTTCAACTCAGAGAGATAAGCACTTTTTTATCTTATGGCTATATCTTTTGAATTTATAGCTGGATTACACTGAATTCGACATATATAGTGCAGAATCATGTCCTAAACAACACATATCAACAGCAAAAAACCAGCATATTGTAATTCATTAGTAATTTCCACTCCAACTCAAAAACGCTTCAACTCGGTGAGATAAGCAGTTTTTGAACGAATGGCTATATGTTTTGATCTTGTCGCTGGATTACACTTAATTTGACATATATTGTGCAGAATCATGTCCTAAACAACATATATCAACAGCAGAAACCAGCATGATGACATTCATTAGTTATTTCCACTCCAACTCAAAAAAGATTTAACCTCGGTAAGATAAGCACTTTTTGAACGAATGGCTATATCTTTTGAACTTGTAGCTGGATTACACTGAATTTGACATATATTGTGCAGAATCATGTCCTAAACAACATGTTTCAACAGTAGAAACCAACTTGATGAAATTCATTAGTTATTTCCACTCCTAATCAAAAACGCTTCAACTCGGTAAGATCAGCACTTTTTGAACGAATGGCTATATATTTTGAACTTGTAGCTGGATTATACTGAATTTGACATATTTTGTGCTGAATCATGTCCTTTACAACATATTTCAACAGCAGAAACCAGCTTGATGAAATTCATTAGTTTTTTCCACTCCAACTCAAAAACGATTTAACTCGGAAAGATAAGCACTTTTTGACCCTAAGGCTATAACTTTTGATCTTGACGCTGGATTACACTGAATTTGACATATTTTGTGTAGAATCATGTCCTAAATAAAATATTTCAACAGCAGAAACCAGCTTGATGAAATTCATTTGTTATTTCCACTCCGAATAAAAAACTCTTCAAGTCGGTGAGATATAGACTTTTCGAACGAATGGCTATATCTTTTGCAATTGTAGTTGGATTACACTGAATTTGACATATATTGTGCAAAATCATGTCCTAAAGTATATATTTCAACAGTAGAAACCAGCTCGATGAAATTCATTAGTCATTTCCACTCAAAATCAAAAACGCTTCAACTCAGTTAGATAAGCACTTTTTGACCTTGTGGCTATATCTTTTGAACTTATTGCTGGATTACACTGAATTTGACATATATTGTAAAGAATCATGTCCTATACAACATCTATCAACAGCAGAAACACGCGTGGTGAAATTCAATAGTTATTTCCTCTCTTAATCAAAAACGGGTTAACTCGGTGAGATAAGCACTTTTTGAACAAATGGCTATATCTTTTGAACTTGTACCTGGATGACACTGAATTTGACATATATTGTGCAGAATCATGTCCTAAACAACATATATCAACAGCAGAAACCAGCATGATGAAATTTATTAGTTATTTCCACTCCAACTCAAAAAAGATTTAACCTCGCTAAGATAAGCACTTTTTAACCTTATGGCTATATCTTTTGAACTTGTAGCTGGATTACACTGAATTTGACATATATTGTGCAGAATCATGTCCTAAACAACATATTTAAACAGTAGAAACCAACTTGATGAAATTAATTAGTTATTTCATCTCCTGATCAAAAACGCCTCAAGTCGGTGAGATAAGCACTTTTTGAACGAATGGCTATATCTTTTGAACTTGTAGCTGGATTACCCTGAATTTGACATATTTTGTGCAGAATCATGTCCGATACAACATATTTCAACAGCAGAAACCAGCTTGATGAAATTCATTAGTTATTTCCAATCCAACTCAAAAATGATTTAACTCGGTAAGATAAGCACTTTTTGAACTTAAGGCTATATCTTTTTATCTTGACGCTGGATTGCACTGAATTTGACATATTTTGTGTAGAATCATGTCCTAAACAACATATTTCTACAGCAGAAAACAGCTTGATGAAATTCATTTGTTATTTCCACTCCTAATCAAATACGCTTCAAGTCGGTGAGATATAGACTTTTTGAACGAATGGCTATATCTTTTGAACTTGTAGCTGGATTACACTGAATTTGACATATATTGTGCAAAATCATGTCCTAAAGTAAATATTTCAACAGCAGAAACCAGCTTGATGAAATTCTTTCGTCATTTCCACAAAAAATCAAAAACGCTTCAACTCAGTGAGATAAGCACTTTTTGATCTTATGGCTATATCTTTTGAATTTATAGCTGGATTACACTGAATTTGACATATATTGTGCAAAATCATGTCCTAAACAACACATATCAACAGCAAAAACCAGCATATTGTAATTCATTAGTAATTTCCACCCCAACTCAAAAACGCTTCAACTCGGTGAGATAAGCAGTTTTTGAACGAATGGCTTTTCTGAACTTGTAGCTGGATTACCCTGAATTTGACATATTTTGTGCAGAATCATGTCCGATACAACATATTTCAACAGCAGAAACCAGCTTGATGAAATTCATTAGTTATTTCCAATCCAACTCAAAAATGATTTAACTCGGTAAGATAAGCACTTTTTGAACTTAAGGCTATATCTTTTTATCTTGACGCTGGATTGCACTGAATTTGACATATTTTGTGTAGAATCATGTCCTAAACAACATATTTCTACAGCAGAAACCAGCTTGATGAAATTCATTTGTTATTTCCACTCCTAATCAAATACGCTTCAAGTCGGTGAGATATAGACTTTTTGAACGAATGGCTATATCTTTTGAACTTGTAGCTGGATTACACTGAATTTGACATATATTGTGCAAAATCATGTCCTAAAGTAAATATTTCAACAGCAGAAACCAGCTTGATGAAATTCTTTAGTCATTTCCACTAAAAATCAAAAACGCTTCAACTCAGTGAGATAAGCACTTTTTGATCTTATGGCTATATCTTTTGAATTTATAGCTGGATTACACTGAATTTGACATATATTGTGCAAAATCATGTCCTAAACAACACATATCAACAGCAAAAACCAGCATATTGTAATTCATTAGTAATTTCCACCCCAACTCAAAAACGCTTCAACTCGGTGAGATAAGCAGTTTTTGAACGAAAGGCTATATCTTTTGATCATGTCGCTGGATTACACTGAATTTGACATATATTGTACAGAATCATGTCCTATACAACATCTATCAACAGCAGAAAAAGGCTTGTTGAAATTCAATAGTTATTTCCTCTCTTAATCAAAAACGCTTCAACTCGATGAGATAAGAACTTTTTGAACGAATGGCTATATCTTTTGAACCTTGGATGGGATTACATAGAATTTGACATATATTGTGCAGAATCATGTCCTAAACAACATATTTCAACAGTAGAAACCAAATTGATGAAATTCATTAGTTATTTCCACTCCTAATCAAAAACGCTTCAACTCGGTGAGATAAGCACTTTTTGAACTAATGGTTGTATCTTTTGAACTTGTAGCTGGATTACCCTGAATTTTACATTTTTTGTGCTGAATCATGTCCTATACAACATATTTCAACAACAGAAACCAGCTTGATGAAATTGATTAGTTATTTCCACTGCTAATCAAAAACGCTTCAACTCCGTGAGATAAGTACTTTTTGAACGAAAGGCTATATCTTTTGATCTTGACGCTGGATTACACTGAATTTGACATATTTTGCGTAGAATCGTGTCCTGAAAAACATATTTCAACAGCAGAAACCAGCTTGATGAAATTCATTAGTTATTTCCACTCCTAATCAAATATGCTTCAACCCGATAAGATAAAACCCTTTTTGAACGAATGGCTATATCTTTTGAACCTGTGATGGGATTACACTGAATTTGACATATTTTGTGCAGAATCATGTCCTAAAAAAACATATTTCAACACCAGAAACCAGGTAGATGAAATTCATTAGTTATTTCCACTCCTAATCAAAAACGCTTCAACTCGGTGAGATAAGTCCTTTTTGAACGAATGGCTATATCTTTTGAACCTGTGATGGGATTACACTGAAGTTGACATATATTGTGCAGAATGATGTCCTAAACAACATTTGTCAACGGCAGAAACCAGCTTGATGAAATTCATTTGTTATTTCCACTCCCAATCAAATACGCTTCAAGTCGGTGAGACAAAGACTTTTTGAACGAATGGCTATATCTTTTGATCTTGACGCTGGATTACACTGAATTTGACATATATTGTGCAGAATCATGTCCTAAACAACATATCTTAACAGCAGAAACCAGCTTGATGAAATTCATTAGTCATTTCCACTCAACATCAAAAACGCTTCAACTCAGTGAGATAAGCACTTTTTGAACTTATGGCTACATGTTTTGAACTTATAGCTGGATTACACTGAATATGACATATATTGTACAGAATCATGTCCTAAACAACATATTTCAACAGCAAAAACCAGCTTGATGAAATTCATTAGTCATTTCCACTCAAAATCAAAAACGCTTCAACTCTGTGATATAAGCACTTTTTGAACGAATGGCTATATCTTTTGAACTTGTAGCTGGATTACACTGAATTTGAAATATATTGTGCTAAATCATGTTCCAAACAACATATTTCAACGGCGAAAAACCAGCTTGATGAAATTCATTAGATATTTCCACTCCTAATCAAAAACGCTTCAACTCGGTGAGAAAAGCACTTTTTGAACGAATGGCTATATAGTTTGATCTTGCAGCTGGGTTTCACTGAATTTGACATATATATTGCAGAATCATGTCCTAAACAACATATTTCAACAACAGAAACCAGATTAATGAAATTCATTAGTTATTTCCACTCCTGACCAAAAACGCTTCAACTCGGTGAGATAAGCACTTTTTTAACGAATGGCTATATCTTTTGAAAATGTACCTGGATTGCACTGAATTTTACATAAATTGTACAAAATCTTGTCCTAAACAACATATTTCAACCCGATAAGATAAACACTTTTTGAACGAATGGCTATATCTTTTGATTTTGTCGCTGAATTACACTGAATTTGACATATTTTGTGCAGAATATTGTCCTAAACAACAGATTTCAACAGCAGAAACCAGAATGACGAAATCCATTAGTTATTTCCACTCCTGATCAAAAATGCTTCAATTCGGTGAGAAAAGCAGTTTTTGACGTTATGGATACATCTTTTGAACTTGTGGCTGGATTATCATGAATTTGACATATATTGGGCAGAATCATGTCCTTATCAACATATATCAACAGCAAAAACCAAATTGGTGAAATTCATTAGTTATTTCCACTCTTAATCAAAAACGCTTCAACGCGATAAGATATGCACTTTTTGAACGAATGGCTATATCTTTTGAAACTGTGATGTGATTACACTAAATTTGACATATATTGTGCAAAATCATGTCCTTAACAACATATATCAACAGCAAAAACCAGCATATTGAAATTCATAAGTTATTTCCACTGCAACTCAAAAACGCTTCAACTCGGTGAGATAAGCAGTTTTAGGACGAATGGATATATCTTTTGAACATGTGATGGGATTACGCTGAATTTGACATATATTGTGCAGAATCATGTCCTAAACAACATATTTAACAGTAGAAACCAACTTGATGATATTCATTAGTTATTTCCATTCCTAATCAAAAACGCTTCAACCCGATAAGATAAACACTTTTTGAACGAATGGCTATATCATTTGATCTTGTCGCTGAATTACACTGAATTTGACATATTTTGTGCAGAATCATGTCCTAAACACACATTTCAACAGCAGAAACCAGATTATTGAAATTCATTAGTTATTTCCACTCCTACACAAAAACATTTCAACTCGGTGAGATAAGCACTTTTTTAACGAATGGCTATATCTTTTGAAAATGTACCTGGATTACACTGAATTTGACATAAATTGTACAAAATCTTGTCTTAAACAACATATTTCAACCCGATAAGATAAACTCTTTTTGAACGAATGGCTATATCTTTTGATTTTGTCGCTGAATTACACTGAATTTGATATTAATTGTGCAGAATCATGTTCTAAACAACATATATCAACAACAAAAACCAGCATATTGAAATTCATTAGTTATTTCCACTCCAACTCAAAAACGCTTCAACTCGGTGAGACAAGCACTTTTTGAACGAATCGCTATATCTTTTGACTTGTAGCTGGATTACACTGAATTTGACATATATTGTGCAGAACCATGTTCTAAACAACATATTTCAAGAGTAGAAACCGACTTGATGAAATCCATTAGTTATTTCCACTCCTAATCAAAAACGCTTCAACTCGGTGAGATAAGCAGTTTTTGCACGAATGGCTATATCTTTTAAACTTGTCGCTGGATTACACTGAATTTGACATATTGTGTTCAAAATCATGTTCTAAACAACATAATTCAACGGCAAAAACCAGCTTAATGAAATCCATTAGTTATTTCCACTCCTAATCAAAAACGCTTCAACTAGGTGAGAGAAGCACTTTTTGAACAAATGGCTATATCTTTTGAACTTGTACCTGGATGACACTGAATTTGACATATATTGTGCAGAATCATGTCCTAAACAACATATATCAACAGCAGAAACCAGCATGATGAAATTCATTAGTTATTTCCACTCAAACTCAAAAAAGATTTAACCTCGGGAAGATAAGCACTTTTTAACCTTATGGCTATATATTTTGAACTTGTAGCTGGGTTATACTGAATTTGACATATATTGTGCAGAATCATGTCCTAAACAACATATTTCAACAGTAGAAACCAGCATGATGAAATTCATTGGTTATTTCCACTCCACCTCAAAAACGTTTTAACTCGATAACATAAGCAGTTTTTGACCTTATGGCTATATCTTTTGAACTTGTAGCTGGATACACTGAATTTGACATATATTATGCAGAATCATGTCGTAAACAACGTATATCAACAGCAGAAACCAGCTTGGTGAATTTCAATAGTTATTTCCACTCTTAATCAAAAATGCTTCAACTCGGTGTGATAAGCACTTTTTGAACGAATGGCTACATCTTTTGAACCGCTGATGGGATTACACTGAATTTGACATATATTGTGCAAAATCAAGCCCTAAACAACATATTTCAACAGCAGAAATCAGCATGATGAAATTCATGAGTTATTTCCACTCCTAATCAAAAACGCTTCAAATCGGTGAGATAAGCACTTTTTGAACAAATGGCTATATCTTTTGATCTTGTCGCTGGATTACACTGAATTTGACATATTTTGTGCAAAATCATGTCCTAAACAACAAATTTCAACAGCAGAAATCAGCTTGATGAAATTCATTAGTCATTTCCACTCAAAATCAAAAACGCTTCAACTCAGTGAGATAAGCACTTTTTGACCTTATGGCTATATCTTTTGAACCTGTGATGGGATTACACTGAATTTGACATATATTGTGCAGAATCATGTCCTAAAAAACATATATCAACAGCAAAAACCAGCATATTTTAATTCATTAGTAATTTGCACTCCAACTCAAAAACGCTTCAACTCGGGGAGATAAGCAGTTTTTGAACGAATGGCTATATCTTTTGATCTTGTAGCTGGATTACACTGAATTTGACATATATTGTGCAGAATCATGTCCTAAACAACGTATATCAACAGCAGAAACCAGGTTAGTGAAATTCATTAGTCATTTCCACTCTTAATCAAAAACGCTTCAACCCGATAAGATAAGCACTTTTTGAACGAATGGCTATATCTTTTGAACCTGTGATGGGATTACACAGAATTTGACATATATTGTGCAGAATCATGTCCTAAACAACATATATCCAGCAGAAACCAGCTTGATGAAATTCATGAGTTATTTCCAGTCCAACTCAAAAACGATTTAACTCGATAAGATAAGCAGTTTTTGACCTTATGGCTATATCTTTTGAACTTGTAGCTGGATTACACTGAATTTGACATATATTGTGCAGAATCATGTCCTAAACAACATATTTCAACAGCAGAAACCAGCTTGATGAAATTCATTAGTCAGTTCCACTCAAAATCAAAAACGCTTCAAATCAGTGAGATAAGAACTTTTTGACCTTATGGCTATATCTTTTTAACTTATGGCTGGATTACACTGAATTTGACATATATTGTGCAGAATCATGTCCTAAACAACATATATCAACAGCAAAAACCAGCATATTGAAATTCATTAGTTATTTCCACTCCAATTAAAAAACACTTCAACTCCGTGAGATAAGCAGATTTTGCACGAATGGCTATATCTTTTGATCTTGTCGCTGTATTACACTGAATTTGACATATATTGGACATAATCATGTTCAATACAACATCTATCAACAGCAGAAACCAGCTTGAATTTGACATTAATTGTGCAGAATCATGTCCTAAACAACAAATTTCAACAGTAGAAACCAGCTTGATGAAATTCATTAGTCATTACCACTCAAAATCAAAAACGCTTCAACTCAGTGAGATAAGCACTTTTTGACCTTATGGCTAAATCTTTTGAATTTATAGCTGGATTACACTGAAGTTGACATATATTGTGCAGAATCATGTCCTATACAACATCTATCAACAGCAGAAAAAGGCTTGGTGAAATTTAATAGTTATTTCCTCTCTTAATCAAAAACGCTTCAACTCGGTGAGATAAGCACTTTTTGACCTTATGGCTATATCTTTTGAACCTGTGATGGGATTACACTGAATTTGACATATATTGTGCAGAATCATGTCCTAAACAACATATATAAACAGCAGAAACCAGCATGATGAAATTAATTAGTTATTTCCACTCCAACTCAAAAATGATTTAACTCGATAAGATAAGTACTTTTTGACCTTAAGGCTATATCTTTTGAACTTGTGATGGGATTACACTGAATTTGACATATATTGTGCAGAATCATGTCCTAAACAACATATTTCAACAGCAGAAACCAGCTTGATGAAATTCATTAGTCATTTCCACTAAATCTCAAAAACGCTTCAACTCAGTGAGATAAGAACTTTTTGACCTTATGGCTATATCTTTTGAACTTATAGCTGGATTACACTGAATTTGACATACATTGTGAAGAATCATGTCCCAAACAACATATATCAATAGCAAAAACCAGCATTTTGAAATTCATCAGTTATTTCCACTACAACTCAAAAACGCTTCAACTCGGTGATATAAGCAGTTTTTGCACGAATGGCTATATTTTTTGATCTTGTCGGAGGATTAAACTGAATTTGACATATTTTGTGCAAAATCATGTCCTAAACAACATATTTCAACAGCAGAAACCAGTTTGGTGAAATTCATTAGTTATTTCCACTCCTAATCAAAAACACTTAAATTCGGTGAGATAAGCACTTTTTGAACAAATGGCTATATCTTTTGAACTTGTAGCAGGATTAAACTGAATTTGACATTAATTGTGCAGAATAATTTTCTATAAAACATATTTCAACGGCAGTAACCAGCTTGATGAAATCCATTAGTTATTTCCACTCCTAATCAAAAACGCTTCAACTCGGTGATATAAGCAGTTTTTGCACGAATGGCTATATTTTTTGATCTTGTCGGAGGATTACACTGAATTTGACATATATTATACAGAATCATGTCCTATCCAACATCTATCAACAGCAGAAACAGGCTTGGTGAAATTCATTAGTTATTTCCTCTCCTAATCAAAAACGCTTCAACTCTGTGAGATAAGCATTCTTTGAAAGAATGGCTCTATCTTTTGAACCGCTGTTGGAATTACACTGAATTTGACATATAATGTGCAGAATCAAGTCCTAAACAACATATTTCAATGGCAAAAACCAGCTTATGAAATCCATTAGTTATTTACACTCCTAATCAAAAACGATTTAACTCGGTGTGAGAAGCACTTTTTGAACGAATGGCTATATCTTTTGCAAATGTAGCTGGATCACGCTGAATTTGACATATATTGTGCAGAATCATGTACTGAACAACATATTTGAACAGCAGAAACCAGCTTGGTGAAATTCATTAGTTATTTCCACTCTTAATCAAAAACGCTTCAACCCGATAAGATAAACACTTTTTGAACGAATGGCTTTATCTTTTGAACCTGTGATGGGATTTCACTGAATTTGACATATAATGTACAGAATCATGTTCTAACCAACATATATCCAGCAGAAACCAGCTTGATGAAATTCATGAGTTATTTCCAGTCCAACTCAATAACGATTTAACTCGATAAGATAAGCAGTTTTTGACCTTATGGCTATATCTTTTGAACTTGTGGCTGGATTACACTGAATTTGACATATATTGTGCAGAATCATGTCCTAAACAACATATTTCAACAACAGAAACCAGCTTGATGAAATTCATGAGTCATTTCCACTCAAAATCAAAAACGTTTCAAATCAGTGAGATAAGCACTTTTTGAACGAATGGCTATATCTTTTGAACTTGTAGCTGGATTACACTGAATACGAAATGTATTGTGCAGAATCATGTTCTAAACAACATATTTCAACAGCAAAAACAAGCTTGATGAAATTCACTAGTTATTCCCACTCCTATTCAAAAACGCTTCATTTCGGTGAGATAAGTCATTTTTGAAGGAATGGCTATATCTTTTGATCTTGTAATGGGATCACACTGAATTTGACATATTTTGTGCTGAATCATGTCCTAAACAACATATTTCAACAGCAGAAACCAGCTTGATGAAATTCATTAGTTATTTCAACTCCTAAACAAAAGCGATCTAACTCGGTAAGATAATTACTTTTTGACCTTATGGCTATATCTTTTGAATTTATAGATGGATTACACTGAATTTGACATATATATTGCAGAATCATGTCCTAAACAACATATATCAACAGCAAAAACCAGCATATTGAAATTCATTAGTTATTTCCACTCCAACTCGAAAACGCTTCAATTCGGTGAGATAAGCAGTTTTTGAACGAATGGCTATATCTTTTGATCTTGTAGCTGGATTACACTGAATTTGAAATATATTTGCAGAATTATGCCCTAAACAACACATTTCAACAGCAGAAAGCGGCTTGATGAAATTCATTAGTTATTTCCATTCCTAATCAAAAATGCTTGAACCCGATAAGATATACACTTTTTGATCGAATGGCTATATCTTTTGAACCTGTGATGGGATTACACTGAAGTTGACATATATTGTGCAGAATAATGTGCTAATCAACATATTTCAACAGTAGAAACCAACCTGATGAAAATTCAGTAGTTATTTCCACTCCTAATCAAAAACGCTTCAACTCGGTGAGATAAGCACTTTTTGAACGAATGGCTATATCTTTTGAAGTTGAAGTTGGGTTACACTGAATTTGAAATTAATTGTGCAGAATCATGTTGTAAACAACATATTTCAACGTCAAAAACCAGCTTGATGAAATCCATTATTTATTTCCACTCCTAATCAAAAACGCTTCAACTCGGTGAGAGAAGGACTTTCTGAACGAATGGCTATATTTTTTGAACTTGTGGCTGGATTACACTGAATTTGACATATATTGTGCAGAATCATGTACTGAACAACATATTTGAACAGCAGAAACCAGCTTGGTGAAATTCATTAGTTATTTCCACTCTTAATCAAAAACGCTTCAACCCGATAAGATAAACACTTTTTGAACGAATGGCTATATCTTTTGAACATGTGATGGGATTACACTGAATTTAACATATATTGTGCAAAATCATGTTCCAAACAACATATGTCAACAGCGAAAACCAGCTTGATGAAATCCATTAGTTATTTCCACTCCTAATCAAAAATAGTTCAACTCGGTGAGAAAAGCACTTTATGAAGGAATGGCTATATATTTTGATCTTGTAGCTGGGTTACACTGAATTTGACATATATATTGTAGAATCATGTCCTAAACAACATATTTCAACAGTAGAAAACAGCTTGATGAAATTCATTAGTTATTTCCACTCTTAATCAAAAACGCCTCAACACGATAAGATAAACACTTTTTGAACGAATGGCTATATCTTTTGAACATGTGATGGGATTACACTGAATTTGACATGTATTTTGCAGAATCATGTTCTAAAAAACAAAAATCACCAGCAGACACCAGCTTGATGAAATTCATGAGTTATTTCCACTCCTAATCAAAAGCGATTTAACTCGGTAAGATAATTACTTTTTGACCTTATGGCTATATCTTTTGAACTTGTTGCTGGATTACACTGAATTTGACATATATTGTGTAGAATCATGTCCTAAACCACATATATCAACAGCAAAAAACAGCATATTGAAATTCATTAGTTATTTCCATTCCAACTCAAAAACGCTTCAACTCGGTGAGATCAGCAGTTTTTGAACGAATGGCTATATCTTTTGATCTTGTCGCTGGATTATACAGATATTGACATATATTGTGCAGAATCTTGTCCTAAACAACATATATCAACAGCAAAAACCAGCATATTGAAATTCATTAGTTATTTCCACTCCAACTCAAAAACGCTTCAACTTGGTGACATAAGCAGTTTTTGAACGAATGCCTATATCTTTGAACATGTGATGGGATCACACTGAATTTGACATATATTGTTCAGAATCATGTCCTAAACAACATATATCAACAGCAGAAACCAGCTTGACGGAATTCATTAGTTATTTCCACTCCAAATCAAAAACGCTTCAACTCCGTGAGATAAGCACTTTTTGCACGAATGGCTATATCTTTTGATCTTGTCGCTGGATTACACTGAATTTGAAATATTTAGTGCAAAATCATGTCCTAAACAACATATTTCAACAGCAGAAACCTGTTTGATGAAATCCATTAGTTGTTTCCAATCCTAATCAAAAACGCTTCAACTCGGTGAGATAAGTCCTTTTTGAACCAAGGGCTATATCTTTTTAACCTGTCATGGGATCCCACTGAATTTGACATATATTGTGCAGAATCATGTCCTAAACAAGATATTTCAACGGCAGAAACAAGCTTGATGAAATTCATTAGTTATTTCCACTCCTAATCAAAAACGCTTCAACTCGGTGAGATAAGCACTTTTTGAACGAAAGGCTTTATCTTTTGATCTTGACGCTGGATTACACTGAATTTGACATATTTTTTATAGAATCATGTCCTAAACAACATATTTCAACAGCAGAAACCAGCTTGATGAAATTTATTAGTTATTTCCTCTCCTAATCAAAAACGCTTCAACCCGATAAGATAAACACTTTTTGAACGAATGGCTATATCTTTTGAACCTGTGATGGGATTACACTGAATTTGACATAGTTTGTGCAGAATCATGTCCTAAAAAACATATTTCAACAGCAGAAACCAGCTTGATGAAATTCATTAGTTATTTCCACTCCTAATCAAAAACGCTTCAACTCGGTGAGAAAAGCACTTTTTGAACGAATGGCTATAAATTTTGATCCCTTAGCTGGGTTACACTGAATTTGACATATATATTGCAGAATCATGTCCTAAACAACATATTTCAACAGTAGAAACCAGCTCGATGAAATTCATTAGTTATTTTCACTCCTAATTAAAAACGCTTCAACTCGGTGAGATGAAGACTTTTTGATTGAATGGCTATATGTTTTTAACATGTGATGGGATTACACTGAAATTGACATATATCCTGCAGAATCATGTCCTATACAACATATTTCAACAGCAGAAACCAGCTTGATGAAATCCATTAGTTTTTTCCACTCCTAATCAAAAACGCTTCAACTCGGTTAGATAAGACATTTTTGAACGAATGGCTATATCTTTTGAACATGTGATGGGATTAAGCTGAATTTGACATATTTTTTGCAGAATCATGTCCTAAACAACATATTTCAACAGCAGAAACCAGATTAATGAAATTCATTAGTTATTTCCACGCCTAATCAATAACGCTTCAACTCGGTGAGAAAAGCTCTTTTTTAACGAATGGGTATATCTTTTGAAAATGTACCTGGATTACACTGAATTTGACATAAATTGTACAAAATCTTGTCCTAAACAACATATTTCAACCCGATAAGATAAACACTTTTTGAACGAATGGCTATATCTTTTGATTTTGTCGCTGAATTACACTGAATTTGACATATTTTATGCAGAATCATGTCCTAAACAACATATTTCAACAACAGAAACCAGATTAATGAAATTCATTAGTTATATCCACTCCTAATCAAAAACGCTTCAACTCGGTGAGATAAGCACTTTTTGAACGAATGGCTATATCTTTTGAAAATTTACCTGGATTGCGATGAATTTTACATAAATTGTACAAAATCTTGTCCTAAACAACATATTTCAACCCGATAAGATAAACACTTTTTGAACGAATGGCTATATCTTTTGATTTTGTCGCTGAATTACACTGAATTTGACATATTTTGTGCAGAATATTGTACTAAACAAGATATTTCAACAGCAGAAACCAGATTAATGAAATTCATTAGTTATTTCCACTACTAGTCAAAAACGCTTCAAGTCAGTGATATAAGAACTTTTTGAACGAATGGCTATATCTTTTGAATTTGTACCTGGATTACACTGAATTTGACATATTTTGTGCAGAATCATGTCCGAAACAACATATTTCCACAGCAGAAACCAGCTTAATCAAATCCTTTTTTTTTTTTCCACTCCTAATCAAAACGCTTCAACTCAGTGAGATGAAGACTTTTTGAACGAATGGATATATCTTTTGAACCTGTGATGGGATCACACTGAATTTGACATATTTTGTGCAGAATCATGTCCTAAAAAACATATTTCAACAGCAGAAACCAGCTTGATGAAATTCATTAGTTATTTCCACTCCTAATCAAAAACGCTTCAACTCGGTGAGAAAAGCACTTTTTGAACGAATGGCTATAAATTTTGATCCTGTAGCTGGGTTACACTGAATTTGACATATATATTGCAGAATCATGTCCTAAACAACATATTTCAACAGTAGAAACCAGCTCGATGAAATTCATTAGTTATTTTCACTCCTAATTAAAAACGCTTCAACTCGGTGAGATGAAGACTTTTTGATTGAATGGCTATATGTTTTTAACATGTGATGGGATTACACTGAAATTGACATATATCCTGCAGAATCATGTCCTAGACAACATATATCAACAGCAGAAACCAGCTTGATGAAATTCATTAGTTATTTCCACTCCAACTCAAAAACAATTTAACTCGATAAGATAAGCAGTTTTTGACCTTATAGATATATATTTTTTACTTGTAGCTGGATAACACTGAAGTTGACATATATTGTGCAGAATCATTTTCTAAACAACATATTTCAACAGGAGAAACCAGCTTGAAAAAATTCATTAGTTATTTCCATCCCTAATAAAAAACGCTTCAACTCGGTGAGATAAGCACTTTTTTAATGAATGGCGATATCTTTTGAACTTGTAGCTGGATTACACTGAATTTGACATTAATTGTGCAGAATCATTTTCTAAACAACATATTTCAACAGGAGAAACCAGCTTGATGAAATTCATTAGTTATTTCCATCCCTAATAAAAAAAGCTTCAACTCGGTGAGAGAAGCACTTTCTGAACGGATGGCTATATATTTTGATCCTGTAGCTGGGTTTCACTGAATTTGACATATATATTGCAGAATCATGTCCTAAACAACATATTTCAAAAGCAGAAACCAGCTTGATGAAATTCATTAGTTATTTTCACTCTTAATCAAAAACGCTTCAACACGATAAGATACGCACTTTTTGAACGAATGGCTGTATCTTTTGAACCTGTGATGTGATTACACTAAATTTGACATATATTGTGCAAAATCGTGTCCTAAACAACATATATCAACAGCAAAAACCAGCATATTGAAATTCATTAGTTATTTCCACTCCAACTAAAAAACGCTTCAACTCGGTGAGATAAGCAGTTTTTGAACGAATGGCTATATCTTTTGATCTTGTCGCTGGATTACACTGAATTTGACATATATTGTGCAGAATCATGTCCTATACAACATATTTCAACAGCAGAAACCAGCTTGATGAAATCCATTAGTTTTTTCCACTCCTAATCAAAAACGCTTCAACTCGGTTAGATAAGACATTTTTGAACGAATGGCTATATCTTTTGAACATGTGATGGGATTAAGCTGAATTTGACATATTTTTTGCAGAATCATGTCCTAAACAACATATTTCAACAGCAGAAACCAGATTAATGAAATTCATTAGTTATTTCCACGCCTAATCAATAACGCTTCAACTCGGTGAGAAAAGCTCTTTTTTAACGAATGGGTATATCTTTTGAAAATGTACCTGGATTACACTGAATTTGACATAAATTGTACAAAATCTTGTCCTAAACAACATATTTCAACCCGATAAGATAAACACTTTTTGAACGAATGGCTATATCTTTTGATTTTGTCGCTGAATTACACTGAATTTGACATATTTTATGCAGAATCATGTCCTAAACAACATATTTCAACAACAGAAACCAGATTAATGAAATTCATTAGTTATATCCACTCCTAATCAAAAACGCTTCAACTCGGTGAGATAAGCACTTTTTGAACGAATGGCTATATCTTTTGAAAATTTACCTGGATTGCGATGAATTTTACATAAATTGTACAAAATCTTGTCCTAAACAACATATTTCAACCCGATAAGATAAACACTTTTTGAACGAATGGCTATATCTTTTGATTTTGTCGCTGAATTACACTGAATTTGACATATTTTGTGCAGAATATTGTACTAAACAAGATATTTCAACAGCAGAAACCAGATTAATGAAATTCATTAGTTATTTCCACTACTAGTCAAAAACGCTTCAAGTCAGTGATATAAGAACTTTTTGAACGAATGGCTATATCTTTTGAATTTGTACCTGGATTACACTGAATTTGACATATTTTGTGCAGAATCATGTCCGAAACAACATATTTCCACAGCAGAAACCAGCTTAATCAAATCCTTTTTTTTTTTTCCACTCCTAATCAAAACGCTTCAACTCAGTGAGATGAAGACTTTTTGAACGAATGGATATATCTTTTGAACCTGTGATGGGATCACACTGAATTTGACATATTTTGTGCAGAATCATGTCCTAAAAAACATATTTCAACAGCAGAAACCAGCTTGATGAAATTCATTAGTTATTTCCACTCCTAATCAAAAACGCTTCAACTCGGTGAGAAAAGCACTTTTTGAACGAATGGCTATAAATTTTGATCCTGTAGCTGGGTTACACTGAATTTGACATATATATTGCAGAATCATGTCCTAAACAACATATTTCAACAGTAGAAACCAGCTCGATGAAATTCATTAGTTATTGTCACTCCTAATTAAAAACGCTTCAACTCGGTGAGATGAAGACTTTTTGATTGAATGGCTATATGTTTTTAACATGTGATGGGATTACACTGAAATTGACATATATCCTGCAGAATCATGTCCTAGACAACATATATCAACCCGATAAGATAAACACTTTTTGAACGAATGGCTATATCTTTTGATTTTGTCGCTGAATTACACTGAATTTGACACATTTTTTGCAGAATATTGTACTAAACAAGATATTTCAACAGCAGAAACCAGATTAATGAAATTCATTAGTTATTTCCACTACTAGTCAAAAACGCTTCAAGTCAGTGATATAAGAACTTTTTGAACGAATGGCTATATCTTTTGAATTTGTACCTGGATTACACTGAATTTGACATATTTTGTGCAGAATCATGTCCGAAACAACATATTTCCACAGCAGAAACCAGCTTAATGAAATCCTTTTTTTTTTTTCCACTCCTAATCAAAAACGCTTCAACTCAGTGAGATGAAGACTTTTTGAACAAATGGATATATCTTTTGAACCTGTGATGGGATCACACTGAATTTGACATATATTGTGCAGAATCTTGTCCTAAACAACATATATCAACAGCAGAAACCAGCATGATGAAATTGATTAGTTATTTCCACTCCAACTCAAAAAAGATTTAACATCTGTAAGATAAGCACTTTTTGACCTTATGGCTATATCTTTTGAACTTGTAGCTGGATTACACAGAATTTGACATGTATTGTGCAGAATCATGTTCTAAACAACATATATCAACAGCAAAAACCAACTTGGTGAAATTCATTAGTTATTTCCACTCTTAATCAAAAACGCTTCAACCCGATAAGTAAGCACTTTTTGAATGAATGGCTATATCTTTTGAACCCGTGATGTGATTACACTAAATTTGACATATATTGTGCTTAATCATGTCCGAAACAACATATATAAACAGCAGAAACCAGAATGATGAAATTCATTAGTTATTTCCATTCCAACTCAAAAAAGATTTAACCTCGGTAAGATAAGCACTCTTTGACCTTATGGCTATATCTTTTGAACTTGTAGGTGGATTACACTGAATTTGACATATATTGTGCAGAATCATGTCCTAAACAACATATCTCACCAGCAGAAACCAGCTTGATGAAATTCATTAGTCATTTCCACTCAAAAACAAAAAAAGGTTCAACTCAGCGAGATAAGTACTTTTTGACCCTATGGCTATATCTTTTGAACTTATAGCTGGATTACACTGAATTTGATATATTGTGCAGAATCATGTCCTAAACAACATATATCAACAGCAAAAAACAGCATATTGAAATTCATTAGTTATTTCAACTCCAACTCAAAAACGCTTCAACTCGGTGAGATGAGCAGTTTTCGAACGAATGGCTATATCTTTTGATCATGTCGCTGGATTACACTGAATTTGACATATATTGTACAGAATCATGTCCTATACAACATCTATCAACAGCAGAAAAAGGCTTGGTGAAATTCAATAGTTATTTCCTCTCTTAATCAAAAACGCTTCAACTCGATAAGATAAGAACTTTTTGAACGAATGGCTATATCTTTTGAAGTTGTAGCTGGATTACACTGAATTTGACATTAATTGTGCAGAATCATGTTCTAAACAACATATTTCAACGTCAAAAACCAGCTTGATGAAATCCATTAGTTATTTCCACTCCTAATCAAAAACGCTTCAACTCGGTGAGAGAAGGACTTTCTGAACGAATGGCTATATTTTTTGAACTTGTGGCTGGATTACACTGAATTTGACATATATTGTGCAGAATCATGTACTGAACAACATATTTGAACACCAGAAACCAGCTTGGTGAAATTCATTAGTTATTTCCACTCTTGATCAAAAACGCTTCAACCCGATAAGATAAACACTTTTTGAACGAATGGCTATATCTTTTGAACATGTGATGGGATTACACTGAATTTGACATATATTGTGCAGAATCATGTTCTAAACAACATATATCACCAGCAGAAACCAGCTTGATGAAATTCATTAGTTATGTCCACTCCTAATAAAAAACGCTTCAACTCGGTGAGATAAGCACTTTTTGAACGAATGGCTATATCTTTTGAACTTGGAGCTGGATTACACTGAATTTGACATATATTGTGCAAAATCATGTTCCAAACAACATATGTCAACAGCAAAAACCAGCTTGATGAAATCCATTAGTTATTTCCACTTCTAATCAAAAATAGTTCAACTCGGTGAGAAAAGCACTTTATGAACGAATGGCTATATATTTTGATCCTGTGGCTGGGTTACACTGAATTTGAAATATATATTGCAGAATCATGTCCTAAACAACATATTTCAACAGTAGAAAACAGCTTGATGAAATTCATTAGTTATTTTCACTCCTAATCAAAAACGCTTCAACTGGGTGAGATGAAGACTTTTTGAACGAATGGCGATATGTTTTTAACCTGTAATGGGATTACACTGAATTTGACATATATTGTGTAGAATCATGTCCTAAACAACATATTTCAACAGCAAAAACCAGCATACTGAAATTCATTAGTTATTTCCACTCCAACTCAAAAACGCTTCAACTCGGTGAGATAAGCAGTTTTTGAACGAATGGCTATATCTTTTGATCTTGTCGCTGGATTATACTGATATTGACATATATTGTGCACAATCATGTCCTAAACAACATATATCAACAGCAAAAACCAGCATATTGAAATTCATTAGTTATTTCCACTCCTAATCAAAAACGCTTCAACTCGGTGAGATAAGCACTTTTTGAACGAATGGCTATATCTTTTGAAAATTTACCTGGATTGCGATGAATTTTACATAAATTGTACAAAATCTTGTCCTAAACAACATATTTCAACCCGATAAGATAAACACTTTTTGAACGAATGGCTATATCTTTTGATTTTGTCGCTGAATTACACTGAATTTGACACATTTTTTGCAGAATATTGTACTAAACAAGATATTTCAACAGCAGAAACCAGATTAATGAAATTCATTAGTTATTTCCACTACTAGTCAAAAACGCTTCAAGTCAGTGATATAAGAACTTTTTGAACGAATGGCTATATCTTTTGAATTTGTACCTGGATTACACTGAATTTGACATATTTTGTGCAGAATCATGTCCGAAACAACATATTTCCACAGCAGAAACCAGCTTAATGAAATCCTTTTTTTTTTTTCCACTCCTAATCAAAAACGCTTCAACTCAGTGAGATGAAGACTTTTTGAACGAATGGATATATCTTTTGAACCTGTGATGGGATCACACTGAATTTGACATATATTGTGCAGAATCTTGTCCTAAACAACATATATCAACAGCAGAAACCAGCATGATGAAATTGATTAGTTATTTCCACTCCAACTCAAAAAAGATTTAACATCTGTAAGATAAGCACTTTTTGACCTTATGGCTATATCTTTTGAACTTGTAGCTGGATTACACAGAATTTGACATGTATTGTGCAGAATCATGTTCTAAACAATATATATCAACAGCAAAAACCAACTTGGTGAAATTCATTAGTTATTTCCACTCTTAATTAAAAACGCTTCAACCCGATAAGATAAGCACTTTTTGAATGAATGGCTATATCTTTTGAACCCGTGATGTGATTACACTAAATTTGACATATATTGTGCTTAATCATGTCCGAAACAACATATATAAACAGCAGAAACCAGAATGATGAAATTCATTAGTTATTTCCATTCCAACTCAAAAAAGATTTAACCTTGGTAAGATAAGCACTCTTTGACCTTATGGCTATATCTTTTGAACTTGTAGGTGGATTACACTGAATTTGACATATATTGTGCAGAATCATGTCCTAAACAACATATCTCACCAGCAGAAACCAGCTTGATGAAATTCATTAGTCATTTCCACTCAAAAACAAAAAAAGGTTCAACTCAGCGAGATAAGTACTTTTTGACCCTATGGCTATATCTTTTGAACTTATAGCTGGATTACACTGAATTTGATATATTGTGCAGAATCATGTCCTAAACAACATATATCAACAGCAAAAAAGAAGCATATTGAAATTCATTAGTTATTTCAACTCCAACTCAAAAACGCTTCAACTCGGTGAGATGAGCAGTTTTCGAACGAATGGCTATATCTTTTGATCATGTCGCTGGATTACACTGAATTTGACATATATTGTACAGAATCATGTCCTATACAACATCTATCAACAGCAGAAAAAGGCTTGGTGAAATTCAATAGTTATTTCCTCTCTTAATCAAAAACGCTTCAACTCGATGAGATAAGAACTTTTTGAACGAATGGCTATATCTTTTGAACCTTCGATGGGATTACAATGAATTTGACATATATTGTGCAGAATCATGTACTGAACAACATATTTGAACAGCAGAAACCAGCTTGGTGAAATTCATTAGTTATTTCCACTCTTAATCAAAAACACTTCAACCCGATAAGATAAACACTTTTTGAACTATATGGCTTTATCTTTTGAACCTGTGATGGGATTACACTGAATTGGACATATATTGTACAGAATCATGTTCTAAACAACATATATCCAGCAGAAACCAGCTTGATGAAATTCATCATTTAATTCCACTCCAACTCAAAACGCTTCAACTCGTTGAAATAAGCAGTTTTTGAACGAATGGCTATATCTTTTGATCTTGTCGCTGGATTACACTGAATTTGACATATATTGTGCAGAATCATGTCCTAAACAACATATATCAACAGGAAAAACCAGCATATTGAAATTCATTAGTTATTTCAACTCCAACTCAAAAACGCTTCAATTCGGTGAGATAAGCAGTTTTTGAACGAATGGCTATATCTTTTGAACCAGTGATAGGATCACACTGAATTTGACATATATTGTTCAGAATCATGTCCTAAACAACATATATCAACAGCAGAAACTAGCTTGATGGAATTCATTAGTTATTTCCACTCCAAATCAAAAAAGCTTCAACTCGGTGAGATAAGCACTTTTTGAACGAATGGCTATATCTTTTGATCTTGTAGCTGGATTACACTGAATTTGACATTAATTGTGCAGAATCATGTTCTAAACAACATATTTCAACGTCAAAAACCAGCTTGATGAAATCCATTAGTTATTTCCACTCCTAATCAAAAACGCTTCAACTCGGTGAGAGAAGGACTTTCTGAACGAATGGCTATATTTTTTGAACTTGTGGCTGGATTACACTGAATTTCACATATATTGTGCAGAATCATGTACTGAACAACATATTTGAACACCAGAAACCAGCTTGGTGAAATTCATTAGTTATTTCCACTCTTGATCAAAAACGCTTCAACCCGATAAGATAAACACTTTTTGAACGAATGGCTATATCTTTTGAACATGTGATGGGATTACACTGAATTTGACATATATTGTGCAGAATCATGTTCTAAACAACATATATCAACAGCAGAAACCAGCTTGATGAAATTCATTAGTTATGTCCACTCCTAATAAAAAACGCTTCAACTCGGTGAAATAAGCACTTTTTGAACGAATGGCTATATCTTTTGAACTTGGAGCTGGATTAAACTGAATTTGACATATATTGTGCAAAATCATGTTCCAAACAACATATGTCAACAGCAAAAACCAGCTTGATGAAATCCATTAGTTATTTCCACTCCTAATCAAAAATAGTTCAACTCGGTGAGAAAAGCACTTTATGAACGAATGGCTATATATTTTGATCCTGTGGCTGGGTTACACTGAATTTGAAATATATATTGCAGAATCATGTCCTAAACAACATATTTCAACAGTAGAAAACAGCTTGATGAAATTCATTAGTTATTTTCACTCCTAATCAAAAACGCTTCAACTCGGTGAGATAAGCAGTTTTTGAACGAATGGCTATATCTTTTGATCTTGTCGCTGGATTATACTGATATTGACATATATTGTGCACAATCATGTCCTAAACAACATATATCAACAGCAAAAACCAGCATATTGAAATTCATTAGTTATTTCCACTCCTAATCAAAAACGCTTCAACTCAGTGAGATGAAGACTTTTTGAACGAATGGATATATCTTTTGAACCTGTGATGGGATCACACTGAATTTGACATATATTGTGCAAAATCATGTTCCAAACAACATATGTCAACAGCAAAAACCAGCTTGATGAAATCCATTAGTTATTTCCACTCCTAATCAAAAATAGTTCAACTCGGTGAGAAAAGCACTTCATGAACGAATGGCTATATATTTTGATCCTGTAGCTGGGTTACACTGAATTTGACATATATATTGTTCAGAATCATGTCCTAAACAACATATATCAACAGCAGAAACCAGCTTGATGGAATTCATTAGTTATTTCCACTCCAAATCAAAAACGCTTCAACTCAGTGAGATAAGCGCTTTTTGCACGAATGGCTATATCTTTTGATCTTGTCGCTGGATTACACTGAATTTGAAATATTTAGTGCAAAATCATGTCCTATACAACATATTTCAACAGCAGAAACCAGTTTGTTGAAATCCATTAGTTTTTTCCAATCCTAATCAAAAACGCTTCAACTCGGTGAGATAAGTCCTTTTTGAACCAAGGGCTATATCTTTTTAACCTGTCATGGGATCCCACTGAATTTGACATATACTGTGCAGAATCATGTCCTAAACAAGATATTTCACCGGCAGAAACAAGCTTCATGAAATTCATTAGTTATTTCCACTCCTAATCAAAAACGCTTCAACTCGGTGAGAAAAGCACTTTTTGAACGAATGGCTATAAATTTTGATCCTGTAGCTGGGTTACACCGAATTTGACATATATATTGCAGAATCATGTCCTAAACAACATATTTCAACAGTAGAAACCAGCTCGATGAAATTCATTAGTTATTTTCACTCCTAATCAAAAACGCTTCAACTCGGTGAGATGAAGACTTTTTGAATGAATGGCTATATGTTTTTAACATGTGATGGGATTACACTGAAATTGACATATATCGTGCAGAATCATGTCCTAGACAACATATATCAACAGCAGAAACCAGCTTGATGGAATCCATTAGTTATTTCCACTCCTAATCAAAAATAGTTCAACTCGGTGAGAAAAGCACTTCATGAACGAATGGCTATATATTTTGATCTTGTAGCTGGATTACACTGAATTTGAAATATATTTGCAGAATTATGCCCTTAACAACACATTTCAACAGCAGAAAGCGGCTTGATGAAATTCATTAGTTATTTCCATTCCTAATCAAAAACGCTTCAACCCGATAAGATATACACTTTTTGATCGAATGGCTATATCTTTTGAACATGTGATGGGATTACACTGAAGTTGACATATATTGTGCAGAATAATGTGCTAATCATTATATTTCAACAGTAGAAACCAACCTGATGAAAATTCATTAGTTATTTCCACTCCTAATCAAAAACGCTTCAACTCGGTGAGATAAGCACTTTTTGAACGAATGGCTATATCTTTTGAAGTTGTAGCTGGATTACACTGAATTTGACATATATTGTGCAGAATCATGTACTGAACAACATATTTGAACAGCAGAAACCAGCTTGGTGAAATTCATTAGTTATTTCAACTCTTAATTAAAAAACGCTTCAACCCGATAAGATAAACACTTTTTGAACGAATGGCTATATCTTTTGAACATGTCATGGGATTACACTGAATTTGACATATATTGTGCAGAATCCAATTCTAAACAACATATATCACCAGCAGAAACCAGCTTGATGAAATTCATTAGTTATTTCCACTCCTAATCAAAAACGCTTCAACTCGGTGAGATAAGCACTTTTTGAACGAATGGCTATATCTTTTGAACTTGGAGCTGGATTACACTGAATTTGACATATATTGTGCAAAATCATGTTCCAAACAACATATGTCAACAGCAAAAACCAGCTTGATGAAATCCATTAGTTATTTCCACTCCTAATCAAAAATAGTTCAACTCGGTGAGAAAAGCACTTTATGAACGAATGGCTATATATTTTGATCCTGTAGCTGGGTTACACTGAATTTGACATATATATTGCAAAATCATGTCCTAAACAACATATTTCAACAGTCGAAAACAGCTTGATGAAATTCATTAGTTATTTTCACTCCTAATCAAAAACGCTTCAACTGGGTGAGATGAAGACTTTTTGAACGAATGGCTATATGTTTTTAACATGTGATGGGATTACACTGAAATTGACATATATCGTGCAGAATCATGTCCTAGACAACATATATCAACAGCAGAAACCAGCTTGATGAAATTCATTAGTTATTTCCACTCCAACTCAAAAACAATTTAACTCGATAAGATAAGCAGTTTTTGACCTTATAGATATATCTTTTTAACTTGTAGCTGGATAACATTGAAGTTGACATATATTGTGCAGAATCATTTTCTAAACAACATATTTCAACAGGAGAAACCAGGTTGATGAAATTCATTAGTTATTTTCACTCTTAATCAAAAACGCTTCAACCCTATAAGATACGCACTTTTTGAACGAATGGCTATATCTTTTGAACCTGTGATGTGATTACACTAAATTTGACATATATTGTGCAAAATCGTGTCCTAAACAACATATATCAACAGGAGAAACCAGCATATTGAAATTCATTAGTTATTTCCACTCCAACTAAAAAACGCTTCAACTCGGTGAGATAAGCAGTTTTTGAACGAATGGCTATATATTTTGATCTTGTCGCTGGATTACACTGAATTTGACATATATTGTGCAGAATCATGTCCTATACAACATATTTCAACAGCAGAAACCAGCTTGATGAAATTCATTAGTTTTTTCCACTCCTAATCAAAAACGCTTCAACTCGGTTAGATAAGACGTTTTTGAACGAATGGCTATATCTTTTGAACATGTGATGGGATTAAGCTGAATTTGACATATTTTTTGCAAAATCATGTCCTAAACAACATATTTCAACAGCAGAAACCAGATTAATGAAATTCATTAGTTATTTCCACTCCTAATCAATAACGCTTCAACTCGGTGAGAAAAGCTCTTTTTTAACGAATGGGTATATCTTTTGAAAATGTACCTGGATTACACTGAATTTGACATAAATTGTACAAAATCTTGTCCTAAACAACATATTTCAACCCGAAAAGATAAACACTTTTTGAACGAATGGCTATATCTTTTGATTTTGTCGCTGAATTACACTGAATTTGACATGTTTTATGCAGAATCATGTCCTAAACAACATATTTCAACAACAGAAACCAGATTAATGAAATTCATTAGTTATATCCACTCCTAATCAAAAACGCTTCAACTCCGTGAGATAAGCACTTTTTGAAAGAATGGCTATATCTTTTGAAAATTTACCTGGATTGCACTGAATTTTACATAAATTGTACAAAATCTTGTCCTAAACAACATATTTCAACCCGATAAGATAAACACTTTTTGAACGAATGGCTATATCTTTTGGTTTTGTCGCTGAATTACACTTAATTTGACATATTTTGTGCAGAATATTGTCCTAAACAACATATTTCAACAGCAGAAACCAGATTAATGAAATTCATTAGTTATTTCCACTCCTAATCAATAACTCTTCAACTCGGTGAGGAAAGCACTTTTTTAACGAATGGCTATATATTTTGATCTTGAAGCTGGGTTACACTGAATTTGACATATATTTTGCAGAATCATGTTCTAAACAAGATATTTCAACAGCAGAAACCGGCTTGATGAAATTCATTAGTTATTTCCACTACTAGTCAAAAACGCTTCAAGTCAGTGATATAAGATTTTTTTGAACGAATGGCTATATCTTTTGAATTTGTACCTGGATTACACTGAATTTGACATATTTTGTGCAGAATCATGTCCGAAACAACATATTTCCAAAGCAGAAACCAGCTTAATGAAATTCTTTTTTTTTTTTTCCACTCCTAATCAAAAACGCTTCAACCCGATAAGATAAACACTTTTTGAACGAATGGCTTTATCTTTTGAACCTGTGATGGGATTACACTGAATTTGACATATATTGTACAGAATCATGTTCTAAACAACATATATCCAGCAGAAACCAGCTTGATGAAATTCATGAGTTATTTCCAGTCCAACTCAATAACGATTTAACTCGATAATATAAGCAGTTTTTGACCTTATGGCTATATCTTTTGAACTTGTAGCTGGATTACACTGAATTTGACATATATTGTGCAGAATCATGTCCTAAACAACATATTTCAACAACAGAAACCAGCTTGATGAAATTAATTGGTCATTTCCACTCAAAATCAAAAACGTTTCAAATCAGTGAGATAAGCACTTTTTGAACGAATGGCTATATCTTTTGAACTTGTAGCTGGATTATACTGAATACGAAATTTATTGTGCAGAATCATGTTCTAAACAACATATTTCAACGGCAAAAACCAGCTTGATGAAATCCATTAGTTATTTCCTCTCCTAATAAAAAACGCTTCAACTCGGTGAGAGAAGTACTTTCTGAACGAATGGCTATATTTTTTGAGCTTGTAGCTGGATTACACTGAATTTGACATATATTGTGCAGAATCATGTACTGAACAACATATTTGAACAGCATAAACCAGCTTGGTGAAATGTATTAGTTATTTCCACTCCTAATCAAAAACGCTTCAACTCGGTGAGATAAGCACTTTTTGAACGAATGGCTATATCTTTTGAACTTGTAGCTGGATTACACTGAATACGAAATGTATTGTGCAGAATCATGTTCTAAACAACATATTTCAACAGCAGAAACCAGCTTGATGAAATTCACTAGTTATTCCCACTCCTATTCAAAAACGCTTCATTTCGGTGAGATAAGTCCTTTTTGAAGGAATGGCTATATCTTTTGATCTTGTAATGGGATCACACTGAATTTGACATATTTTATGCTGAATCATGTCCTAAACAACATATTTCAACAGCAGAAACCAGCTTGATGAAATTCATTAGTTATTTCCACTCCTAATCAAAAGCGATTTAACTCGGAAAGATAATTAGTTTTTGACATAATGGCTATATCTTTTGAATTTATAGCTGGATTATACTGAATTTGACATATATTGTGCAGAATCATGTCCTAAACAACATATATCAACAGCAAAAACCAGCATATTGAAATTCATTAGTTATTTCCACTCCAACTCAAAAACGCTTCAATTCGGTGAGATAAGCAGTTTTTGAACGAATGGCTATATCTTTGGAACCTGTGATAGGATCACACTGAATTTGACATATATTGTTCAGAATCATGTCCTAAACAACATATATCAACAGCAGAAACCAGCTTGATGGAATTCATTAGTTATTTCCACTCCAAATCAAAAAAGCTTCAACTCGGTGAGATAAGCACTTTTTGAACGAATGGCTATATCTTTTGAAGTTGTAGCTGGATTACACTGAATTTGACATATATTTGCAGAATTATGCCCTAAACAACACATTTCAAAAGCAGAAAGCGGGTTGATGAAATTCATTAGTTATTTCCATTCCTAATCAAAAATAGTTCAACCCGATAAGATATACACTTTTTGATCGAATGGCTCTATCTTTTGAACCTGTGATGGGATTACACTGAAGTTGACATATATTGTGCAAAATAATGTGCTAATCAACGTATTTCAACAGTAGAAACCAACCTGATGAAAATTCATTAGTTATTTCCACTCCTAATCAAAAACGCTTGAACTCGGTGAGATAAGCACTTTTTGAACGAATGGCTATATCTTTTGAAGTTGTAGCTGGATTACACTGAATTTGACATTAATTGTGCAGAATCATGTTCTAAACAACATATTTCAACGTCAAAAACCAGCTTGATGAAATCCATTAGTTATTTCCACTCCTAATCAAAAACGCTTCAACTCGGTGAGAGAAGGACTTTCTGAACGAATGGCTATATTTTTTGAACTTGTGGCTGGATTACACTGAATTTGACATATTTTTTATAGAATCATGTCCTAAACAACATATTTCAACAGCAGAAACCAGCTTGATGAAATTTATTAGTTATTTCCTCTCCTAATCAAAAACGCTTCAACCCGATAAGATAAACACTTTTTGAACGAATGGCCTTATCTTTTGAACCTGTGATGGGATTACACTGAATTTGACATATTTTGTGCAGAATCATGTCCTAAAAAACATATTTCAACAGCAGAAACCAGCTTGATGAAATTCATTCGTTATTTCCACTCCTAATCAAAAACGCTTCAACTCGGTGAGAAAAGAACTTTTTGAACGAATGGCTATAAATTTTGATCCTGTAGCTGGGTTACACTGAATTTGACATATTTTGTGCAGAATCATGTCATAAAAAACATATTTCAACAGCAGAAACCAGCTTGATGAAATTCATTAGTTATTTCCACTCCAACTCAAAAACAATTTAACTCGATAAGATAAGCAGTTTTTGACCTTATAGATATATCTTTTTAACTTGTAGCTGGATAACACTGAAGTTGACATATATTGTGCAGAATCATTTTCTAAACAACATATTTCAACAGGAGAAACCAGCTTGATGAAATTCATTAGTTATTTCCATCCCTAATAAAAAACGCTTCAACTCGGTGAGATAAGCACTTTTTTAACGAATGGCGATATCTTTTGAACTTGTAGCTGGATTACACTGAATTTGACATTAATTGTGCAGAATCATTTTCAAAACAACATATTTCAACAGGAGAAACCAGCTTGATGAAATCCATTAGTTATTTCCATCCCTAATAAAAAAAGCTTCAACTCGGTGAGAGAAGCACTTTCTGAACGAATGGCGATATTTTTTGATCCTGTAGCTGGGTTTCACTGAATTTGACATATATATTGCAGAATCATGTCCTAAACAACATATTTCAAAAGCAGAAACCAGCTTGGTGAAATCCATTAGTTTTTTCCACTCCTAATCAAAAACGCTTCAACTCGGTTAGATAATACGTTTTTGAACGAATGGCTATATCTTTTGAACGTGTGATGGGTTTAAGCTGAATTTGACATATTTTTTGCAGAATCATGTCCTAAACAACATATTTAAACAGCAGAAACCAGATTAATGAAATTGATTAGTTATTTCCACTCCTAATCAATAACGCTTCAACTCGGTGAGAAAAGCACTTTTTTAACGAATGGGTATATCTTTTGAAAATGTACCTGCATTACTCTGAATTTGACATAAATTGTACAAAATCTTGTCCTTAACAACATATTTCAACCCGATAAGATAAACACTTTTTGAACGAATGGCTATATCTTTTGATTTTGTCGCTGAATTACACTGAATTTGACATATTTTGTGCAGATTATTGTCCTAAACAACATATTTCAACAGCAGAAACCAGATTAATGAAATTCAATAGTTATTTCCACTCCTAATCAATAACGCTTCAACTCGGTGAGAAAAGCACTTTTTTAACGAATGGCTATATATTTTGATCTTGAAGCTGGGTTACACTGAATTTGACATATATTGTGCAGAATCATGTTCTAAACAAGATATTTCAACAGCAGAAACTGGCTTGATGAAATTCATTAGTTATTTCCACTACTAGTCAAAAACGCTTCAAGTCAGTGATATAAGAACTTTTTGAACGAATGGCTATATCTTTTGAATTTGTACCTGGATTACACTGAATTTGACATATTTTGTGCAGAATCATGTCCGAAACAACATATTTCCACAGCAGAAACCAGCTTAATGAAATTCTTTTTTTTTTTCCACTCCTAATCATAAACGCTTCAACTCAGTGAGATGAAGACTTTTTGAACGAATGGATATATCTTTTGAACCTGTGATGGGATCACACTGAATTTGACATATATTGTGCAGAATCTTATCCTAAACAACATATATCAACAGCAGAAACCAGCATGATGAAATTCATTAGTTATTTCCACTCCAACTCAAAAAAGATTTAATCTCTGTAAGATAAGCACTTTTTGACCTTATGGCTATATCTTTTGAACTTGTCGCTGGATTACTCAGAATTTGACATGTATTGTGCAGAATCATGTTCTAAACAACATATATCAACAGCAAAAACCAAAGTGGTGAAATTCATTAGTTATTTCCACTCTTAATCAAAAACGCTTCAACCCGATAAGATAAGCACTTTTTGAACGAATGGCTATATCTTTTGAACCCGTGATGTGATTACACTAAATTTGACATATATTGTGCTTAATCATGTCCGAAACAACATATCTCAACAGCAGAAACCAGCTTGATGAAATTCATTAGTCATTTCCACTCAAAAACAAAAAAAGCTTCAACTCAGCGAGATAAGCACTTTTTGACCTTATGGCTATATCTTTTGAACTTATAGCTGGATTACATTGAATTTGATATATTTTGCAGAATCATGTCCTAAACAACATATATCAAAAGCAAAAACCAGCATATTGAAATTCATTAGTTATTTCAACTCCAACTCAAAAACGCTTCAACTCGGTGAGATGAGCAGTTTTCGAACGAATGGCTATATCTTTTGATCTTGTCGCTGGATTACACTGAATTTGACATATATTGTACAGAATCATGTCCTATACAACATCTATCAACAGCAGAAAAAGGCTTGGTGAAATTCAATAGTTATTTCCTCTCTTAATCAAAAACGCTTCAACTCGATAAGATAAGAACTTTTTGAACGAATGGCTATATCTTTTGAACCTTCGATGGGATTACACAGAATTTGACATATATTGTGCAGAATCATGTCCTAAACAACATATTTCAACAGTAGAAACCAACTTGATGAAATTCATTAGTTATTTCCACTCCTAATCAAAAACGCTTCAACTCGGTGAGATAAGCACTTTTTGAACGAATGGCTATATCTTTTGAACTTGTAGCTGGATTACACTGAATACGAAATGTATTGTGCAGAATCATGTTCTAAACAACATATTTCAACAGCAGAAACCAGCTTGATGAAATTCACTAGTTATTCCCACTCCTATTTAAAAACGCTTCATTTCGGTGAGATAAGTCCTTTTTGAAGGAATGGCTATATCTTTTGATCTTGTAATGGGATCACATTGAAATTGACATATATTGTGCTGAATCATGTCCTAAACAACATATTTCAACAGCAGAAACCAACTTGATGAAATTCATTAGTTATTTCCACTCCTAAACAAAAGCGATTTAACTCGGTAAGATAATTAGTTTTTGACCTTATGGCTATATCTTTTGAATTTATAGCTGGATTACACTGAATTTGACATATATTGTGCAGAATCATGTTCTAAACAAGATATTTCAACAGCAGAAACCGGCTTGATGAAATTCATTAGTTATTTCCACTACTAGTCAAAAACGCTTCAAGTCAGTGATATAAGAACTTTTTGAACGAATGGCTTTATCTTTTGAATTTGTACCTGGATTACACAAATTTGACATATTTTGTGCAGAATCATGTCCGAAACAACATATATCAACAGCAAAAACCAGCATATTGAAATTCATCATTTAATTCCACTCCAACTCAAAACGCTTCAACTCGTTGAGATAAGCAGTTTTTGAACGAATGGCTATATCTTTTGATCTTGTCGCTGGATTATACTGAATTTGACATATATTGTGCAGAATCATGTCCTAAACAACATATATCAACAGCAAAAACCAGCATATTGAAATTCATTAGTTTTTTCCACTCCAGCTCAAAAACGCTTCAATCGGTGAGATAAGCAGTTTTTGAACGAATGGCTATATCTTTGGAACCTGTGATAGGATCACACTGAATTTGACATATATTGTTCAGAATCATGTCCTAAACAACATATATCAACAGCAGAAACCAGCTTGATGGAATTCATTAGTTATTTCCACTCCTAATCAAAAAAGCTTCAACTCGGTGAGATAAGCACTTTTTCAACGAATGGCTATATCTTTTGATCTTGTAGCTGGATTACACTGAATTTGAAATATATTTGCAGAATTATGCCCTAAACAACACATTTCAACAGCAGAAAGTGGCTTGATGAAATTCATTAGTTATTTCCGTTCCTAATTAAAAACGCTTCAATCCGATAAGATATACACTTTTTGATCGAATGGCTATATCTTTTGAACCGGTGAAGGGATTACACTGAAGTTGACATATATTGTGCAGAATAATGTGCTAATCAACATATTTCAACAGTAGAAACCAACCTGATGAAATTCATTAGTTATTTCCACTCCGAATCAAAAACGGTTCAACTCGGTGAGATAAGCACTTTTTGAACGAATGGCTATATCTTTTGAAGTTGTAGCTGGATTACACTGAATTTGACATTAATTGTGCAGAATCATGTTCTAAACAATATATTTCAACGTCAAAAACCAGCTTGATGAAATCCATGAGTTACTTCCACTCCTAATCAAAAACGCTTCAACTCGGTGAGAGAAGGACTTTCTGAACGAATGGGTATAGTTTTTGAACTTGTGGCTGGATTACACTGAATTTGACATATATTGTGCAGAATCATGTACTGAACAACATATTTGAACAGCAGAAACCAGTTTGGTGAAATTCATTAGTTATTTCCACTCTTAATCAAAAACGCTTCAACCCGATAAGATAAACACTTTTTGAACGAATGGCTATATCTTTTGAACCTGTGATGGGATTACAATGAATTTGACATATATTGTGCAAAATCATGTTCTAAACAACATATATCACCAGCAGAAACCAGCTTGATGAAATTCATTAGTTATTTCCACTCCTAATCAAAAACGCTTCAACTCGGTGGGATAAGCACTTTTTGAAGGAATGGCTATATCTTTCGAACTTGGAGCTGGATTACACTGAATTTGACATATATTGTGCATAATCATGTTCCAAACAACATATGTCAACAGCAAAAACCAGCTTGATGAAATCCATTAGTTATTTCCACTCCTAATCAAAAATAGTTCAACTCGGTGAGAAAAGCACTTTATGAACGAATGGCTATATATTTTGATCCTGTAGCTGGGTTACACTGAATTTGACATATATATTGCAGAATCATGTCCTAAACAACATATTTCAACAGTAGAAAACAGCTTGATGAAATCCATTAGTTATTTCCACTCCTAATCAAAAATAGTTCAACTCGGTGAGAAAAGCACTTTATGAACGAATGGCTATATATTTTGATCCTGTAGCTGGGTTACACTGAATTTGACATATATATTGCAGAATCATGTCCTAAACAACATATTTCAACAGTAGAAAACAGCTTGATGAAATTCATTAGTTATTTTCACTCCTAATCAAAAACGCTTCAACTGGGTGAGATGAAGACTTTTTGAACGAATGGCTATATATTTTTAACCTGTAATGGGATTACACTGAAGTTAACATATATTGTGCAGAATCATGTCCTAATCAACATATTTCAACAGTAGAAACCAGCTTGATGAAATCCATTAGTCATTTCCACTCCTAATAAAAAACGCTTCAACTCGGTGAGAGAAGCACTTTTTGAACGAATGGCTATATCTTTTGAACTTGTCGCTGGATTACACTGAATTTGACATATATTGTGCAGAATCATGTACTGAACAACATATTTGAACAGCAGAAACCAGCTTGGTGAAATTCATTAGTTATTTCCACTCTTAATCAAAAACTCCTCAACCCGATAAGATAAACACTTTTTGAACGAATGGCTATATCTTTTGAACATGTGATGGGATTACACTGAATTTGACATGTATTTTGCAGAATCATGTTCTAAAAAACAAAAATCACCAGCAGACACCTGCTTGATGAAATTCATGAGTTATTTCCACTCCTAATCAAAAGCGATTTAACTCGGTAAGATAATTTCTTTTTGACCTTATGGCTATATATTTTGAACTTGTTGCTGGATTACACTGAATTTGACATATATTGTGTAGAATCATGTCCTAAACCACATATATCAACAGCAAAAACCAGCATATTGAAATTCATTAGTTATTTCCACTCCAACTAAAAAACGCTTCAACTCGGTAAGATAAGCACTCTTTGAACGAATGGCTATATCTTTTCAACATGTGATGGGATCACACTGAATTTGACATATATTGTTCAGAATCATGTCCTAAACAACATATATCAACAGCAGAAACCAGCTTGATGGAATTCATTAGTTATTTCCACTCCAAATCAAAAACGCTTCAACTCCGTGAGATAAGCACTTTTTGCACGAATGGCTATATCTTTTGATCTTGTCGCTGGATTACACTGAATTTGAAATATTTAGTGCAAAATCATGTCCTAAACAACATATTTCAACAGCAGAAACCAGTTTGATGAAATCCATTAGTTGTTTCCAATCCTAATCAAAAACGCTTCAACTCGGTGAGATAAGTCCTTTTTGAACCAAGGGCTATATCTTTTTAACCTGTCATGGGATCCCACTGAATTTGACATATATTGTGCAGAATCATGTCCTAAACAACATATTTCAACGGCAGAAACAAGCTTGATGAAATTCATTAGTTATTTACATCCCTAATAAAAAACGCTTCAACTCGGTGAGATAAGCACTTTTTTAACGAATGGCGATATCTTTTGAACTTGTAGCTGGATTACACTGAATTTGACATTAATTTTGCAGAATCATGTCCTAAACAAGATATTTCAACGGCAGAAACAAGCTTAATGAAATTCATTAGTTATTTCCACTCCTAATCAAAAACGCTTCAACTCGGTGAGAAAAGCACTTTTTGAACGAATGGCTATAAATTTTGATCCTGTAGCTGGGTTACACTGAATTTGACATATATATTGCAGAATCATGTCCTAAACAACATATTTCAACAGTAGAAAACAGCTTGATGAAATTCATTACGTTATTTTCACTCTTAATCAAAAACGCTTCAACTCGGTGAGATGAAGACTTTTTGAATGAATGGCTATATGTTTTTAACATGTGATGGGATTACACTGAAATTGACATATATCGTGCAGAATCATGTCCTAGACAACATATATCAACAGCAGAAACCAGCTTGATGAAATTCATTAGTTATTTCCACTCCAACTTAAAAACATTTTAACTCGATAAGATAAGCAGTTTTTGACCTTATAGATATATCTTTTTAACTTGTAGCTGGATTACACTGAATTTGACATTAATTGTGCAGAATCATTTTCAAAACAACATATTTCAACAGGAGAAACCAGCTTGATGAAATTCATTAGTTATTTCCATCCCTAATAAAAAACGCCTAACTCGGTGAGAGAAGCACTTTCTGAACGAATGGCTATATATTTTGATCCTGTAGCTGGGTTTCACTGAATTTGACATATATATTGCAGAATCATGTCCTAAACAACATATTTCAAAAGTAGAAACCAGCTTGATGAAATTCATTAGTTATTTTCACTCTTAATCAAAAACGCTTCAACCCGATAAGATACGGACTTTTTGAACGAATGGCTATATCTTTTGAACAAGTGATGTGATTACACTAAATTTGACATATATTGTGCAAAATCATGTCCTAAACAACATATATCAACAGCAAAAACCAGCATATTGAAATTCATTAGTTATTTCCACTCCAACTAAAAAACGCTTCAACTCGGTGAGATAAGCAGTTTTTGAACGAATGGCTATATCTTTTGATCTTTTCGCTGGATTACACTGAATTTGACATATATTGTGCAGAATCATGTCCTATAAAACATATTTCAACAGCAGAAACCAGATTAATGAAATTCATTAGTTATTTCCACTCCTAATCAATAACGCTTCAACTCGGTGAGAAAAGCACTTTTTTAACGAATGGGTATATCTTTTGAAAATGTACCTGGATTACACTGAATTTGACATAAATTGTAGAAAATCTTGTCCTAAACAACATATTTCAACCCGATAAGATAAACACTTTTTGAACGAATGGCTATATCTTTTGATTTTGTCGCTGAATTACACTGAATTTGACATATTTTATGCAGAATCATGTCCTAAACAACATATTTCAACAACAGAAACCAGATTAATGAAATTCATTAGTTATTTCCATTCCTAATCAAAAACGCTTCAACTCGGTGAGATAAGCACTTTTTGAACGAATGGCTATATCTTTTGAAAATGTACCTGGATTGCACTGAATTTTACATAAATTGTACAAAATCTTGTCCTAAACAACATATTTCAACCCGATAAGATAAACACTTTTTGAACGAATGGCTATATCTTTTGATTTTGTCGCTGAATTACACTGAATTTGACATTTTTTTGCAGAATATTGTCCCAAACAACATATTTCAACAGCAGAAACCAGATTAATGAAATTCATTAGTTAATGCCACTCCTAATCAATAACGCTTCAACTCGGTGAGAAAAGCACTTTTTTAACGAATGGCTATATATTTTGATCTTGAAGCTGGGTTACACTGAATTTGACATATATTGTGCAGAATCATGTTCTAAACAAGATATTTCAACAGCAGAAAACGGCTTGATGAAATTCATTAGTTATTTCCACTACTAGTCAAAAACGCTTCAAGTCAGTGATATAAGAACTTTTTGAACGAATGGCTATATCTTTTGAATTTGTACCTGGATTAACCTGAATTTGACATATTTTGTGCAGAATCATGTCCGAAACAACATATTTCCACAGCAGAAACCAGCTTAATGAAATTCTTTTTTTTTTTTCCACTCCTAATCAAAAACGCTTCAACTCAGTGAGATGAAGACTTTTTGAACGAATGGCTATATCTTTTGAACCTGTGATGGGATCACACTGAATTTGACATATATTGTACAAAATCATGTCCTAAACAGCATATATCAACAGCAAAAACCAGCATATTGAAATTCACCATTTAATTCCACTCCAACTCAAAACGCTTCAACTCGTTGAGATAAGCAGTTTTTGAACGAATGGCTATATCTTTTGATCTTGTCGCTGGATTATACTGAATTTGACATATATTGTGCAGAATCATGTCCTAAACAACATATATCAACAGCAAAAACCAGCATATTGAAATTCATCAGTTATTTCCACTCCAACTCAAAAATGATTTAACTCGGTAAGATAAGCACTTTTTGAACTTAAGGCTATATCTTTTGATCTTGACGCTGGATTGCACTGAATTTGACATATGTTGTGTAGAATCATGTCCTAAACAACATATTTCAACAGCAGAAACCAGCTTGATGAAATTCATTTGTTATTTCCACTCCTCATCAAAAACGCTTCAACTCAGAGAGATAAGCACTTTTTGATCTTATGGCTATATCTTTTGAATTTATAGCTGGATTACACTGAATTCGACATATATAGTGCAGAATCATGTCCTAAACAACACATATCAACAGCAAAAAAACAGCATATTGTAATTCATTAGTAATTTCCACTCCAACTCATAAACGCTTCAACTCGGTGAGATAAGCAGTTTTTGAACGAATGGCTATATCTTTTGATCTTGTCGCTGGATTACACTGAATTTGACATATATTGTGCAGAATCATGTCCTATACAACATCTATCAATAGCAGAAAAAGGCTTGGTGAAATTCAATAGTTATTTCCTCTCTTAATCAAAAACGCGTTAACTTGGTGAGATAAGCAGTTTTTGAACAAATGGTTATATCTTTTGATCTTGTTGCTGGATTACACTGAATTTGACATATATTGTGCAGAATCATGTCCTATACAAAATCTATCAACAGCAGAAACAGGCTTGGTGAAATTCATTAGTTATTTCCTCTCTTAATCAAAAACGCTTCAATTCCGTGAGATCAGCACTTTTTGCATGATTGGCTATATATTTTGATCTTGTCGCGGGATTACACTGAATTTGTCATATATTTTGCAGAATCATGTCCTTAACAACATATATCAACAGCAGAAACCAGCATGAATAAATTTATTAGTTATTTCCACTCCAACTCAAAAACGCTTCAACCCGATAAGATAAACACTTTTTGAACGAATGGCTTTATCTTTTGAACCTGTGATGGGATTACACTGAATTTGACATATATTGTGCAGAATCATGTTCTAAACAACATATATCCAGCAGAAACCAGCTTGATGAAATTCATGAGTTATTTCCAGTCCAACTCTAAAACGATTTAACTCGATAAGATAAGCAGTTGTTGACCTTATGGCTATATCTTTTGAACTTGTAGCTGGATTACACTGAATTTGACATATTGTGCAGATTCATGTCCTAAAAAACATATTTCAACAACAGAAACCAGCTTGATGAAATTCATTAGTCATTTCCACTCAAAATCAAAAACGCTTCAAATCAGTGAGATAAGCACTTTTTGACCTTATGGCTATATCTTTTTAACTTATAGCTGGATTACACTGAATTTGACATATATTGTGCAGAATCAAGTCCTAAACAACATATATCAACAGCAAAAACCAGCATATTGAAATTCATTAGTTATTTCCACTCCAACTCAAAAACGCTTCAACTCTGTGAGATTAGCAGTTTTTCACGAATGGCTATATCTTTTGATCTTGTCGCTGGATTACACTGAATTTGACATATATTGGACAGAATCATGTTCTATACAACATCTATCACCAGCAGAAACAGGCTTGGTGAATTTCAATAGTTATTTCCTCTCTTAATCAAAAACGCTTCAACTAGGTGTGATAAGCACTTTTTGAACGAATGGCTACATGCTATGAACCGGTGATGGGATTACACTGAATTTGACATATATTGTGCAGAATCAAGTCCTAAATAACATATTTCAACAGCAGAAACCAGCATGATGAAATTCATGAGTTATTTCCACTCCAACTCAAAAAGGATTAAACTCGATAAGATAAGTAGTTTTTGACCTTTTGGCCATATCTTTTGATCTTGTAGCTGGATTACACTGAATTTCATATATATTGTGCAGAATAATGTCCTAAAAAACATATATAAACAGCAAAAACCAACTTGTTGAAATTCATTAGTTATTTCCACTCCTAATCAAAAACGCTTTAACTCGGTGAGATAAGCACTTTTTGCACGAATGGCTATGTCTTTTGATCTTGTCGCTGGATTACACTGAATTTGACTTATTTTGTGCAGAAACATGTTCAAAACAACATATTTCAACAGCAGAAACCAGCTTGATGAAATTCAAAAGTTATTTCCACTCCTAATCAAAAACGCTTCAACTCGGTGAGATAAGTACTTTTTCAACAAATGGCTATATCTTTTGAACTTGTGAAGGGATTACACTGAATTTGACATATATTGTGCAGAAACATGTTCTAAACAACATATTTCAACAGCAGAAACCAGCTTGATGAAATTCAAAAGTTATTTCCACTCCTAATCAAAAACGCTTCAACTCGGTGAGATAAGCACCTTTTGAACAAATGGCTATATCTTTTGAACTTGTGAAGGAATTACACTGAATTTGACATATATTGTGCAGAATCATGTCCTAAAACACATATTTCAACAGCAGAAACCAGCTTGATGAAATTAAAAAGTTATTTCCACTCCTAATCAAAAATGCTTCAACCCGGTGAGATAAGTACTTTTCGAACGAATGGCTATATCTTTTGAACTTGTGAAGGGATTACACTTAATTTGACATATATTGTCCAGAATCATGTCCTAAACAACAAATTTCAAGAGCAGAAACCAGCTTGATGAAATTCAAAAGTTATTTCCATTACTAATCAAAAACTCTTCAACTTGGTGAGATAAGCAATTTTTGAACGAATGAATATATTTTTTGAACCTGTGATGGGATTTCACTGAATTTGACATATATTGTGCAGAATCTTGTCCTAAACAACATATTTCAACAGCAGAAACCTGCTTGATGAAATTCATTAGTTATTTCCACTCCGAATCAAAAACGCTTCAACTCGGTGAGATAAGCACTTTTATGACGAATGGTTATATCTTTTGATCTTATCGCTGGATTACACTGAATTTGACATGTGTTTTGCAGAATCATGTCCTAAACAACATATTTCAACAGCAGAAACCAGCTTGACGAAATCCATCAGTTATTTCCACACCTAATAAAAAACGCTTCAACCCGATAAGATAAGCAATTTTTGAACGAATGAATATATTTTTTGAAGCTGTGATGGGATTTCACTGAATTTGACATATATTGTGCAGAATCATATCCTAAAAAACATATTTCAACAGCAGAAACCAGCTTGATGAAATTCATTGGTTATTTCCACTCCGAATCAAAAACGCCTCACCTCGGTGAGATAAGTTCTTTTGGAACGACTGGCGATATCTTTTGAACATATGAAGGGATTACACTGAATTTGACATATATTGTGCAGAAACATGTTCAAAACAACATATTTCAACAGCAGAAACCAGCTTGATGAAATTCAAAAGTTATTTCCACTCCTAATCAAAAACGCTTCAACTCGGTGAGATAAGCAGTTTTTGAACAAATGGCTATATATTTTGAACTTGTGATGGGATTACACTGAATTTGACATATATTGTGCAGAATCATGTCCTAAACAACATATTTCAACAGCAGAAACCAGCTTGTAGAAATTCATTAGTTATTTCACTCCTAATCAAAAACGCTTCAACTCGGTGAGACAAGTTCTTTTGGAACGACTGGCGATATCTTTTGAACCTATGAAGGGATTACACTGAATTTGACATATATTGTGCAGAAACATGTTCTAAACAACATATTTCAACAACAGAAACCAGCTTGATGAAATTCAAAAGTTATTTCCACTCCTAATCAAAAACGCTTTAACTCGGTGAGATAAGTTCTTTTGCAACGAATGGCTATATCTTTTGAACTTGTGAAGGAATTACACTGAATTTGACATATATTGTGCAGAATCATGTCCTAAACAACATATTTCAACAGCAGAAACCAGCTTGTAGAAATTCATTAGTTATTTCCACTCCTAATCAAAAACGCTTCAACTCGGTGAGATAAGTTCTTTTGGAACGACTGGCGATATCTTTTGAACCTATGAAGGGATTACACTGAATTTGACATATATTGTGCAGAAACATGTTCTAAACAACATATATCAACAGCAGAAACCAGCTTGATGAAATTCAAAAGTTATTTCCACTCCTAATCAAAAACGCTTCAACTCGGTGAGTTAAGCACTTTTTGAACGAATGACTATATCTTTTGAACTTGTGAAGGAATTACACTGAATTTGACATATATTGTGCAGAATCATGTCCTAAACAACATATTTCAACAGCAGAAACCAGCTTGATGAAATTCAAAAGTTATTTCCACTCCTAATCAAAAATGCTTCAACCCGGTGAGATAAGTACTTTTTGAACGAATGGCTATATCTTTTGAACTTGTGAAAGGATTACACTTAATTTGACATATATTGTCTAGAATCATGTCCTAAACAACAAATTTCAAGAGCAGAAACCAGCTTGATGAAATTCATTAGTTATTTCCTTTACTAATCAAAAACTCTTCAACTTGGTGAGATAAGCAATTTTTGAACGAATGAATATATTTTTTGAACCTGTGATGGGATTTCACTGAATTTGACATATATTGTGCAGAATCTTGTCCTAAACAACATATTTCAACAGCAGAAACCAGCTTGATGAAATTCATTAGTTATTTCCACTCCGAATCAAAAACGCTTCAACTCGGTGAGATAAGCACTTTTATGACGAATGGCTATATCTTTTGATCTTATCGCTGGATTACACTGAATTTGACATGTGTTTTGCAGAATCATGTCCTAAACAACATATTTCAACAGCAGAAACCAGCTTGACGAAAATCCATCAGTTATTTCCACTCCTAATCGGAAACGTCTCAACTCGGTGAGTTAAGCATTTTTTGAACGAATGGCTATAGCTTTTGGACTTTTGATGGATATGACATATATTGTGCAGAATCTTGACCTAACAACATATTTCAACAGCAGAAACCAGCTTGACGTAATTCATTGGTTATTTCAAATACTAATCAAAAATTCTTCAACTTGGTGACATAAGTACTTTTTGGACGAATGGCTATATCCTTTGAACCTGGAATGGGATTTCACTAAATTTGACATATATTGTGCAGAATCATGTCCTAAACAACATATTTCAACAGCAGAAACCAGCTTGATGAAATTCAAAAGTTATTTCCACTCCTAATCAAAAATGCTTCAACCCGGTGAGATAAGTACTTTTTGAACGAATGAATATATCTTTTGAACTTTTGAAGGGATTACACTTAATTTGACATATATTGTCCAGAATCATGTCCTAAACAACAAATTTCAAGAGCAGAAACCAGCTTGATGAAATTCATTAGTTATTTCCAATACTAATCAAAAACTCTTCAACTTGGTGAGATAAGCAATTTTTGAACGAATGGCTATATCTTTTGAACCTGTTATGTGATTACACTAAATTTGACATATATTTTGCAGAATCATATCCTAAAAAACATATTTCAACAGCAGAAACCAGCTTGATGGAATCCATTAGTTATTTCCACTCCTAATCAAAAACGCTTCAACTCGGTGAGAAAAGCACTTTTTGAACGAATGGCTATAAATTTTGATCCTGTAGCTGGGTTACACTGAATTTGACATATATATTGCAGAATCATGTCCTAAACAACATATTTCAACAGTAGAAACCAGCTCGATGAAATTCATTAGTTATTTTCACTCCTAATCAAAAACGCTTCAACTCGGTGAGATGAAGACTTTTTGAATGAATGGCTATATGTTTTTAACATGTGATGGGATTACACTGAAATTGACATATATCGTGCAGAATCATGTCCTAGACAACATATATCAACAGCAGAAACCAGCTTGATGAAATTCATTAGTTATTTCCACTCCAACTTAAAAACATTTTAACTTGATCAGATAAGCAGTTTTTGACCTGATAGATATATCTTTTTAACTTGTAGCTGGATAACACTGAAGTTGACATATATTGTGCAGAATCATTTTCTAAACAACATATTTCAACAGGAGAAACCAGCTTGATGAAATTCATTAGTTATTTCCATCCCTAATAAAAAACGCTTCAACTCGGTGAGATAAGCACTTTTTTAACGAATGGCGATATCTTTTGAACTTGTAGCTGGATTACACTGAATTTGACATTAATTGTGCAGAATCATTTTCAAAACAACATATTTCAACAGGAGAAACCAGCTTGATGAAAATCATTAGTTATTTCCATCCCTAATAAAAAACGCTTCAACTCGGTGAGAGAAGCACTTTTTGAACGAATGGCTATATATTTTGATCCTGTAGCTGGGTTTCATTGAATTTGACATATATATTGCAGAATCATGTCCTAAACAACATATTTCAAAAGTAGAAACCAGCTTGATGAAATTCATTAGTTATTTTCACTCTTAATCAAAAACGCTTCAACCCGATAAGATACGCACTTTTTGAACGAATGGCTATATCTTTTGAACCTGTGATGTGATTACACTAAATTTGACATATATTGTGCAAAATCATGTCCTAAACAACATATATCAACAGCAAAAACCAGCATATTGAAATTCATTAGTTATTTCCACTCCAACTAAAAAACGCTTCAACTCGGTGAGATAAGCAGTTTTTGAACGAATGGCTATATCTTTTGATCTTTTCGCTGGATTACACTGAATTTGACATATATTGTGCAGAATCATGTCCTATACAACATATTTCAACAGCAGAAACCAGCTTAATGAAATTCATTAGTTATTTCCACTCCTAATCAATAACGCTTCAACTCGGTGAGAAAAGCACTTTTTTAACGAATGGGTATATCTTTTGAAAATGTACCTGGATTACACTGAATTTGACATAAATTGTACAAAATCTTGTCCTAAACAACATATTTCAACCCGATAAGATAAACACTTTTTGAACGAATGGCTATATCTTTTGATTTTGTCGCTGAATTACACTGAATTTGACATATTTTATGCAGAATCATGTCCTAAACAACATATTTCAACAACAGAAACCAGATTAATGAAATTCATTAGTTATTTCCATTCCTAATCAAAAACGCTTCAACTCGGTGAGATAAGCACTTTTTGAACGAATGGCTATATCTTTTGAAAATGTACCTGGATTGCACTGAATTTTACATAAATTGTACAAAATCTTGTCCTAAACAACATATTTCAACCCGATAAGATAAACACTTTTTGAACGAATGGCTATATCTTTTGATTTTGTCGCTGAATTACACTGAATTTGACATATTTTTTGCAGAATATTGTCCCAAACAACATATTTCAACAGCAGAAACCATATTAATGAAATTCATTAGTTAATGCCACTCCTAATCAATAACGCTTCAACTCGGTGAGAAAAGCACTTTTTGAACGACTGGCTATATCTTTTGAATTTGTACCTGGATTACACTGAATTTGACATATTTTGTGCAGAATCATGTCCGAAACAACATATTTCCACAGCAGAAACCAGCTTAATGAAATTCTTTTTTTTTTTTCCACTCCTAATCAAAAACGCTTCAACTCAGTGAGATGAAGACTTTTTGAACGAAGGGCTATATCTTTTGAACCTGTGATGGGATCACACTGAATTTGACATATATTGTACAAAATCATGTCCTAAACAGCATATATCAACAGCAAAAACCAGCATATTGAAATTCACCATTTAATTCCACTCCAACTCAAAACGCTTCAACTCGTTGAGATAAGCAGTTTTTGAACGAATGGCTATATCTTTTGATCTTGTCGCTGGATTATACTGAATTTGACATATATTGTGCAGAATCATGTCCTAAACAACATATATCAACAGCAAAAACCAGCATATTGAAATTCATCAGTTATTTCCACTCCAACTCAAAAATGATTTAACTCGGTAAGATAAGCACTTTTTGAACTTAAGGCTATATCTTTTGATCTTGACGCTGGATTGCACTGAATTTGACATATGTTGTGTAGAATCATGTCCTAAACAACATATTTCAACAGCAGAAACCAGCTTGATGAAATTCATTTGTTATTTCCACTCCTCATCAAAAACGCTTCAACTCAGAGAGATAAGCACTTTTTGATCTTATGGCTATATCTTTTGAATTTATAGCTGGATTACACTGAATTCGACATATATAGTGCAGAATCATGTCCTAAACAACACATATCAACAGAAAAAAAACAGCATATTGTAATTCATTAGTAATTTCCACTCCAACTCATAAACGCCTCAACTCGGTGAGATAAGCAGTTTTTGAACGAATGGCTATATCTTTTGATCTTGTCGCTGGATTACACTGAATTTGACATATATTGTGCAGAATCATGTCCTATACAACATCTATCAATAGCAGAAAAAGGCTTGGTGAAATTCAATAGTTATTTCCTGTCTTAATCAAAAACGCGTTAACTCGGTGAGATAAGCAGTTTTTGAACAAATGGTTATATCTTTTGATCTTGTTGCTGGATTACACTGAATTTGACATATATTGTGCAGAATCATGTCCTATACAAAATCTATCAACAGCAGAAACAGGGTTGGTGAAATTCATTAATTATTTCCTCTCTTAATCAAAAACGCTTCAACTCCGTGAGATCAGCACTTTTTGCATGAATGGCTATATATTTTGATCTTGTCGCGGGATTACACTGAATTTGTCATATATTTTGCAGAATCATGTCCTTAACAACATATATCAACAGCAGAAACCAGCATGAATAAATTTATTAGTTATTTCCACTCCAACTCAAAAACGCTTCAACCCGATAAGATAAACACTTTTTGAACGAATGGCTTTATCTTTTGAACCTGTGATGGGATTACACTGAATTTGACATATATTGTGCAGAATCATGTTCTAAACAACATATATCCAGCAGAAACCAGCTTGATGAAATTCATGAGTTATTTCCAGTCCAACTCTAAAACGATTTAACTCGATTAGATAAGCAGTTGTTGACCTTATGGCTATATCTTTTGAACTTGTAGCTGGATTACACTGAATTTGACATATTGTGCAGATTCATGTCCTAAAAAACATATTTCAACAACAGAAACCAGCTTGATGAAATTCATTAGTCATTTCCACTCAAAATCAAAAACGCTTCAAATCAGTGAGATAAGCACTTTTTGACCTTATGGCTATATCTTTTTAACTTATAGCTGGATTACACTGAATTTGACATATATGGTGCAGAATCAAGTCCTAAACAACATATATCAACAGCAAAAACCAGCATATTGAAATTCATTAGTTATTTCCACTCCAACTCAAAAACGCTTCAACTCTGTGAGATTAGCAGTTTTTGCACGAATGGCTATATCTTTTGATCTTGTCGCTGGATTACACTGAATTTGACATATATTGGACAGAATCATGTTCTATACAACATCTATCACCAGCAGAAACAGGCTTGGTGAATTTCAATATTTATTTCCTCTCTTAATCAAAAACGCTTCAACTAGGTGTGATAAGCACTTTTTGAACGAATGGCTACATGTTATGAACCGGTGATGGGATTACACTGAATTTGACATATATTGTGCAGAATCAAGTCCTAAACAACATATTTCAACAGCAGAAACCAGCATGATGAAATTCATGAGTTATTTCCACTCCAACTCAAAAAGGATTAAACTCGATAAGATAAGCAATTTTTGACCTTTTGGCTATATCTTTTGATCTTGTAGCTGGATTACACTGAATTTCATATATATTGTGCAGAATCATGTCCTAAAACACATATTTCAACAGCAGAAACCAGCTTGATGAAATTCAAAAGTTATTTCCACTCCTAATCAAAAATGCTTCAACCCGGTGAGATAAGTACTTTTTGAACGAATGACTATATGTGATCTTGTTGCTGGATTACACTGAATTTGACATATATTGTGCAGAATCATGTCCTATACAAAATCTATCAACAGCAGAAACAGGGTTGGTGAAATTCATTAATTATTTCCTCTCTTAATCAAAAACGCTTCAACTCCGTGAGATCAGCACTTTTTGCATGAATGGCTATATATTTTGATCTTGTCGCGGGATTACACTGAATTTGTCATATATTTTGCAGAATCATGTCCTTAACAACATATATCAACAGCAGAAACCAGCATGAATAAATTTATTAGTTATTTCCACTCAAACTCAAAAACGCTTCAACCCGATAAGATAAACACTTTTTGAACGAATGGCTTTATCTTTTGAACCTGTGATGGGATTACACTGAATTTGACATATATTGTGCAGAATCATGTCCTAAACAACACATTTCAACAGCAGAAAGCGGCTTGATGAAATTCATTAGTTATTTCCGTTCCTAATTAAAAACGCTTCAATCCGATAAGATATACACTTTTTGAACGAATGGCTATATCTTTTGAACCTGTGATGGGATTACACTGAAGTTGACACATATTGTGCAGAATAATGTGCTAATCAACATATTTCAACAGTAGAAACCAACCTGATGAAAATTCATTAGTTATTTCCACTCCTAATCAAAAACGCTTCAACTCGGTGAGATAAGCACTTTTTGAACGAATGGCTATATCTTTTGAAGTTGTAGCTGGATTACACTGAATTTGACATTAATTGTGCAGAATCATGTTCTAAACAACATATTTCAACGTCAAAAACCAGCTTGATGAAATCCATGAGTTACTTCCACTCCTAATCAAAAACGCTTCAACTCGGTGATTGAAGGACTTTCTGAACGAATGGGTATATATTTTGAACTTGTGGCTGGATTACACTGAATTTGACATATATTGTGCAGAATCATGTACTGAACAACATATTTGAACAGCAGAAACCAGCTTGGTGAAATTCATTAGTTATTTCCACTCTTAATCAAAAACGCTTCAACCCGATAAGATAAACACTTTTTGAACGAATGGCTATATCTTTTGAACATGTGATGGGATTACACTGAATTTGACATATATTGTGCAAAATCATGTTCTAAACAACATATATCACCAGCAGAAACCAGCTTGATGAAATTCATTAGTTATTTCCACTCCTAATCAAAAACGCTTCAACTCGGTGAGATAAGCACTTTTTGAAAGAATGGCTATATCTTTCGAACTTGGAGCTGGATTATACTGAATTTGACATATATTGTGCAAAATCATGTTCCAAACAACATATGTCAACAGCAAAAACCAGCTTGATGAAATCCATTAGTTATTTCCACTCCTAATCAAAAATAGTTCAACTCGGTGAGAAAAGCACTTTATGAACGAATGGCTATATATTTTGATCCTGTAGCTGGGTTACACTGAATTTGACATATATATTGCAGAATCATGTCCTAAACAACATATTTCAACAGTAGAAAACAGCTTGATGAAATCCATTAGTTATTTCCACTCCTAATCAAAAATAGTTCAACTCGGTGAGAAAAGCACTTTATGAACGAATGGCTATATATTTTGATCCTGTAGCTGGGTTACACTGAATTTGACATATATATTGCAGAATCATGTCCTAAACAACATATTTCAACAGTAGAAAACAGCTTGATGAAATCCATTAGTTATTTCCACTCCTAATCAAAAATAGTTCAACTCGGTGAGAAAAGCACTTTATGAACGAATGGCTATATATTTTGATCCCGTAGCTGGGTTACACTGAATTTGACATATATATTGCAGAATCATGTCCTAAACAACATATTTCAACAGTAGAAAACAGCTTGATGAAATTCATTAGTTATTTTCACTCCTAATCAAAAACGCTTCAACTGGGTGAGATGAAGACTTTTTGAACGAATGGCTATATATTTTTAACCTGTAATGGGATTACACTGAAGTTAACATATATTGTGCAGAATCATGTCCTAATCAACATATTTCAACAGTAGAAACCAGCTTGATGAAATCCATTAGTCATTTCCACTCCTAATAAAAAACGCTTCAACTCGGTGAGAGAAGCACTTTTTGAACGAATGGCTATATCTTTTGAACTTGTCGCTGGATTACACTGAATTTGACATATATTGTGCAGAATCATGTACTGAACAACATATTTGAACAGCAGAAACCAGCTTGGTGAAATTCATTAGTTATTTCCACTCTTAATCAAAAACTCCTCAACCCGATAAGATAAACACTTTTTGAACGAATGGCTATATCTTTTGAACATGTGATGGGATTACACTGAATTTGACATGTATTTTGCAGAATCATGTTCTAAAAAACAAAAATCACCAGCAGACACCTGCTTGATGAAATTCATGAGTTATTTCCACTCCTAATCAAAAGCGATTTAACTCGGTAAGATAATTTCTTTTTGACCTTATGGCTATATATTTTGAACTTGTTGCTGGATTACACTGAATTTGATATATATTGTGTAGAATCATGTCCTAAACCACATATATCAACAGCAAAAACCAGCATATTGAAATTCATTAGTTATTTCCACTCCAACTAAAAAACGCTTCAACTCGGTAAGATAAGCACTCTTTGAACGAATGGCTATATCTTTTCAACATGTGATGGGATCACACTGAATTTGACATATATTGTTCAGAATCATGTCCTAAACAACATATATCAACAGCAGAAACCAGCTTGATGGAATCCATCAGTTATTTCCACACCTAATCAAAAACGCTTCAACCCGATAAGATAAGCAATTTTTGAACGAATGAATATATTTTTTGAAGCTGTGATGGGATTTCACTGAATTTGACATATATTGTGCAGAATCATATCCTAAAAAACATATTTCAACAGCAGAAACCAGCTTGATGAAATTCATTGGTTATTTCCACTCCGAATCAAAAACGCCTCACCTCGGTGAGATAAGTTCTTTTGGAACGACTGGCGATATCTTTTGAACATATGAAGGGATTACACTGAATTTGACATATATTGTGCAGAAACATGTTCAAAACAACATATTTCAACAGCAGAAACCAGCTTGATGAAATTCAAAAGTTATTTCCACTCCTAATCAAAAACGCTTCAACTCGGTGAGATAAGCAGTTTTTGAACAAATGGCTATATATTTTGAACTTGTGATGGGATTACACTGAATTTGACCTATATTGTGCAGAATCATGTCCTAAACAACATATTTCAACAGCAGAAACCAGCTTGTAGAAATTCATTAGTTATTTCACTCCTAATCAAAAACGCTTCAACTCGGTGAGACAAGTTCTTTTGGAACGACTGGCGATATCTTTTGAACCTATGAAGGGATTACACTGAATTTGACATATATTGTGCAGAAACATGTTCTAAACAACATATTTCAACAACAGAAACCAGCTTGATGAAATTCAAAAGTTATTTCCACTCCTAATCAAAAACGCTTTAACTCGGTGAGATAAGTTCTTTTGCAACGAATGGCTATATCTTTTGAACTTGTGAAGGAATTACACTGAATTTGACATATATTGTGCAGAATCATGTCCTAAACAACATATTTCAACAGCAGAAACCAGCTTGTAGAAATTCATTAGTTATTTCCACTCCTAATCAAAAACGCTTCAACTCGGTGAGATAAGTTCTTTTGGAACGACTGGCGATATCTTTTGAACCTATGAAGGGATTACACTGAATTTGACATATATTGTGCAGAAACATGTTCTAAACAACATATATCAACAGCAGAAACCAGCTTGATGAAATTCAAAAGTTATTTCCACTCCTAATCAAAAACGCTTCAACTCGGTGAGTTAAACACTTTTTGAACGAATGACTATATCTTTTGAACTTGTGAAGGAATTACACTGAATTTGACATATATTGTGCAGAATCATGTCCTAAACAACATATTTCAACAGCAGAAACCAGCTTGATGAAATTCAAAAGTTATTTCCACTCCTAATCAAAAATGCTTCAACCCGGTGAGATAAGTACTTTTTGAACGAATGGCTATATCTTTTGAACTTGTGAAAGGATTACACTTAATTTGACATATATTGTCTAGAATCATGTCCTAAACAACAAATTTCAAGAGCAGAAACCAGCTTGATGAAATTCATTAGTTATTTCCTTTACTAATCAAAAACTCTTCAACTTGGTGAGATAAGCAATTTTTGAACGAATGAATATATTTTTTGAACCTGTGATGGGATTTCACTGAATTTGACATATATTGTGCAGAATCTTGTCCTAAACAACATATTTCAACAGCAGAAACCTGCTTGATGAAATTCATTAGTTATTTCCACTCCGAATCAAAAACGCTTCAACTCGGTGAGATAAGCACTTTTATGACGAATGGCTATATCTTTTGATCTTATCGCTGGATTACACTGAATTTGACATGTGTTTTGCAGAATCATGTCCTAAACAACATATTTCAACAGCAGAAACCAGCTTGACGAAAATCCATCAGTTATTTCCACTCCTAATCGGAAACGTCTCAACTCGGTGAGTTAAGCATTTTTTGAACGAATGGCTATAGCTTTTGGACTTTTGATGGATATGACATATATTGTGCAGAATCTTGACCTAACAACATATTTCAACAGCAGAAACCAGCTTGACGTAATTCATTGGTTATTTCAAATACTAATCAAAAATTCTTCAACTTGGTGACATAAGTACTTTTTGGACGAATGGCTATATCCTTTGAACCTGGAATGGGATTTCACTAAATTTGACATATATTGTGCAGAATCATGTCCTAAACAACATATTTCAACAGCAGAAACCAGCTTGATGAAATTCAAAAGTTATTTCCACTCCTAATCAAAAATGCTTCAACCCGGTGAGATAAGTACTTTTTGAACGAATGAATATATCTTTTGAACTTTTGAAGGGATTACACTTAATTTGACATATATTGTCCAGAATCATGTCCTAAACAACAAATTTCAAGAGCAGAAACCAGCTTGATGAAATTCATTAGTTATTTCCAATACTAATCAAAAACTCTTCAACTTGGTGAGATAAGCAATTTTTGAACGAATGGCTATATCTTTTGAACCTGTTATGTGATTACACTAAATTTGACATATATTTTGCAGAATCATATCCTAAAAAACATATTTCAACAGCAGAAACCAGCTTGATGGAATTCATTAGTTATTTCCACTCCAAATCAAAAAAGCTTCAACTCGGTGAGATAAGCACTTTTTCAACGAATGGCTATATCTTTTGATCTTGTAGCTGGATTACACTGAATTTGAAATATATTTGCAGAATTATGCCCTAAACAACACATTTCAACAGCAGAAAGCGGCTTGATGAAATTCATTAGTTATTTCCGTTCCTAATTAAAAACGCTTCAATCCGATAAGATATACACTTTTTGAACGAATGGCTATATCTTTTGAACCTGTGATGGGATTACACTGAAGTTGACACATATTGTGCAGAATAATGTGCTAATCAACATATTTCAACAGTAGAAACCAACCTGATGAAAATTCATTAGTTATTTCCACTCCTAATCAAAAACGCTTCAACTCGGTGAGATAAGCACTTTTTGAACGAATGGCTATATCTTTTGAAGTTGTAGCTGGATTACACTGAATTTGACATTAATTGTGCAGAATCATGTTCTAAACAACATATTTCAACGTCAAAAACCAGCTTGATGAAATCCATGAGTTACTTCCACTCCTAATCAAAAACGCTTCAACTCGGTGATTGAAGGACTTTCTGAACGAATGGGTATATATTTTGAACTTGTGGCTGGATTACACTGAATTTGACATATATTGTGCAGAATCATGTACTGAACAACATATTTGAACAGCAGAAACCAGCTTGGTGAAATTCATTAGTTATTTCCACTCTTAATCAAAAACGCTTCAACCCGATAAGATAAACACTTTTTGAACGAATGGCTATATCTTTTGAACATGTGATGGGATTACACTGAATTTGACATATATTGTGCAAAATCATGTTCTAAACAACATATATCACCAGCAGAAACCAGCTTGATGAAATTCATTAGTTATTTCCACTCCTAATCAAAAACGCTTCAACTCGGTGAGATAAGCACTTTTTGAAAGAATGGCTATATCTTTCGAACTTGGAGCTGGATTATACTGAATTTGACATATATTGTGCAAAATCATGTTCCAAACAACATATGTCAACAGCAAAAACCAGCTTGATGAAATCCATTAGTTATTTCCACTCCTAATCAAAAATAGTTCAACTCGGTGAGAAAAGCACTTTATGAACGAATGGCTATATATTTTGATCCTGTAGCTGGGTTACACTGAATTTGACATATATATTGCAGAATCATGTCCTAAACAACATATTTCAACAGTAGAAAACAGCTTGATGAAATCCATTAGTTATTTCCACTCCTAATCAAAAATAGTTCAACTCGGTGAGAGAAGCACTTTATGAACGAATGGCTATATATTTTGATCCTGTAGCTGGGTTACACTGAATTTGACATATATATTGCAGAATCATGTCCTAAACAACATATTTCAACAGTAGAAAACAGCTTGATGAAATCCATTAGTTATTTCCACTCCTAATCAAAAATAGTTCAACTCGGTGAGAAAAGCACTTTATGAACGAATGGCTATATATTTTGATCCCGTAGCTGGGTTACACTGAATTTGACATATATATTGCAGAATCATGTCCTAAACAACATATTTCAACAGTAGAAAACAGCTTGATGAAATTCATTAGTTATTTTCACTCCTAATCAAAAACGCTTCAACTGGGTGAAATGAAGACTTTTTGAACGAATGGCTATATATTTTTAACCTGTAATGGGATTACACTGAAGTTAACATATATTGTGCAGAATCATGTCCTAATCAACATATTTCAACAGTAGAAACCAGCTTGATGAAATCCATTAGTCATTTCCACTCCTAATAAAAAACGCTTCAACTCGGTGAGAGAAGCACTTTTTGAACGAATGGCTATATCTTTTGAACTTGTCGCTGGATTACACTGAATTTGACATATATTGTGCAGAATCATGTACTGAACAACATATTTGAACAGCAGAAACCAGCTTGGTGAAATTCATTAGTTATTTCCACTCTTAATCAAAAACTCCTCAACCCGATAAGATAAACACTTTTTGAACGAATGGCTATATCTTTTGAACATGTGATGGGATTACACTGAATTTGACATGTATTTTGCAGAATCATGTTCTAAAAAACAAAAATCACCAGCAGACACCTGCTTGATGAAATTCATGAGTTATTTCCACTCCTAATCAAAAGCGATTTAACTCGGTAAGATAATTTCTTTTTGACCTTATGGCTATATATTTTGAACTTGTTGCTGGATTACACTGAATTTGACATATATTGTGTAGAATCATGTCCTAAACCACATATATCAACAGCAAAAACCAGCATATTGAAATTCATTAGTTATTTCCACTCCAACTAAAAAACGCTTCAACTCGGTAAGATAAGCACTCTTTGAACGAATGGCTATATCTTTTCAACATGTGATGGGATCACACTGAATTTGACATATATTGTTCAGAATCATGTCCTAAACAACATATATCAACAGCAGAAACCAGCTTGATGGAATTCATTAGTTATTTCCACTCCAAATCAAAAACGCTTCAACTCCGTGAGATAAGCACTTTTTGCACGAATGGCTATATCTTTTGATCTTGTCGCTGGATTACACTGAATTTGAAATATTTAGTGCAAAATCATGTCCTAAACAACATATTTCAACAGCAGAAACCAGTTTGATGAAATCCATTAGTTATTTCCACTCCTAATCAAAAACGCTTCAACTCGGTGAGAAAAGCACTTTTTGAACGAATGGCTATAAATTTTGATCCTGTAGCTGGGTTACACTGAATTTGACATATATATTGCAGAATCATGTCCTAAACAACATATTTCAACAGTAGAAACCAGCTCGATGAAATTCATTAGTTATTTTCACTCCTAATCAAAAACGCTTCAACTCGGTGAGATGAAGACTTTTTGAATGAATGGCTATATGTTTTTAACATGTGATGGGATTACACTGAAATTGACATATATCGTGCAGAATCATGTCCTAGACAACATATATCAACAGCAGAAACCAGCTTGATGAAATTCATTAGTTATTTCCACTCCAACTTAAAAACATTTTAACTTGATCAGATAAGCAGTTTTTGACCTGATAGATATATCTTTTTAACTTGTAGCTGGATAACACTGAAGTTGACATATATTGTGCAGAATCATTTTCTAAACAACATATTTCAACAGGAGAAACCAGCTTGATGAAATTCATTAGTTATTTCCATCCCTAATAAAAAACGCTTCAACTCGGTGAGATAAGCACTTTTTTAACGAATGGCGATATCTTTTGAACTTGTAGCTGGATTACACTGAATTTGACATTAATTGTGCAGAATCATTTTCAAAACAACATATTTCAACAGGAGAAACCAGCTTGATGAAAATCATTAGTTATTTCCATCCCTAATAAAAAACGCTTCAACTCGGTGAGAGAAGCACTTTTTGAACGAATGGCTATATATTTTGATCCTGTAGCTGGGTTTCATTGAATTTGACATATATATTGCAGAATCATGTCCTAAACAACATATTTCAAAAGTAGAAACCAGCTTGATGAAATTCATTAGTTATTTTCACTCTTAATCAAAAACGCTTCAACCCGATAAGATACGCACTTTTTGAACGAATGGCTATATCTTTTGAACCTGTGATGTGATTACACTAAATTTGACATATATTGTGCAAAATCATGTCCTAAACAACATATATCAACAGCAAAAACCAGCATATTGAAATTCATTAGTTATTTCCACTCCAACTAAAAAACGCTTCAACTCGGTGAGATAAGCAGTTTTTGAACGAATGGCTATATCTTTTGATCTTTTCGCTGGATTACACTGAATTTGACATATATTGTGCAGAATCATGTCCTATACAACATATTTCAACAGCAGAAACCAGCTTAATGAAATTCATTAGTTATTTCCACTCCTAATCAATAACGCTTCAACTCGGTGAGAAAAGCACTTTTTTAACGAATGGGTATATCTTTTGAAAATGTACCTGGATTACACTGAATTTGACATAAATTGTACAAAATCTTGTCCTAAACAACATATTTCAACCCGATAAGATAAACACTTTTTGAACGAATGGCTATATCTTTTGATTTTGTCGCTGAATTACACTGAATTTGACATATTTTATGCAGAATCATGTCCTAAACAACATATTTCAACAACAGAAACCAGATTAATGAAATTCATTAGTTATTTCCATTCCTAATCAAAAACGCTTCAACTCGGTGAGATAAGCACTTTTTGAACGAATGGCTATATCTTTTGAAAATGTACCTGGATTGCACTGAATTTTACATAAATTGTACAAAATCTTGTCCTAAACAACATATTTCAACCCGATAAGATAAACACTTTTTGAACGAATGGCTATATCTTTTGATTTTGTCGCTGAATTACACTGAATTTGACATATTTTTTGCAGAATATTGTCCCAAACAACATATTTCAACAGCAGAAACCATATTAATGAAATTCATTAGTTAATGCCACTCCTAATCAATAATGCTTCAACTCGGTGAGAAAAGCACTTTTTGAACGACTGGCTATATCTTTTGAATTTGTACCTGGATTACACTGAATTTGACATATTTTGTGCAGAATCATGTCCGAAACAACATATTTCCACAGCAGAAACCAGCTTAATGAAATTCTTTTTTTTTTTTCCACTCCTAATCAAAAACGCTTCAACTCAGTGAGATGAAGACTTTTTGAACGAAGGGCTATATCTTTTGAACCTGTGATGGGATCACACTGAATTTGACATATATTGTACAAAATCATGTCCTAAACAGCATATATCAACAGCAAAAACCAGCATATTGAAATTCACCATTTAATTCCACTCCAACTCAAAACGCTTCAACTCGTTGAGATAAGCAGTTTTTGAACGAATGGCTATATCTTTTGATCTTGTCGCTGGATTATACTGAATTTGACATATATTGTGCAGAATCATGTCCTAAACAACATATATCAACAGCAAAAACCAGCATATTGAAATTCATCAGTTATTTCCACTCCAACTCAAAAATGATTTAACTCGGTAAGATAAGCACTTTTTGAACTTAAGGCTATATCTTTTGATCTTGACGCTGGATTGCACTGAATTTGACATATGTTGTGTAGAATCATGTCCTAAACAACATATTTCAACAGCAGAAACCAGCTTGATGAAATTCATTTGTTATTTCCACTCCTCATCAAAAACGCTTCAACTCAGAGAGATAAGCACTTTTTGATCTTATGGCTATATCTTTTGAATTTATAGCTGGATTACACTGAATTCGACATATATAGTGCAGAATCATGTCCTAAACAACACATATCAACAGAAAAAAAACAGCATATTGTAATTCATTAGTAATTTCCACTCCAACTCATAAACGCCTCAACTCGGTGAGATAAGCAGTTTTTGAACGAATGGCTATATCTTTTGATCTTGTCGCTGGATTACACTGAATTTGACATATATTGTGCAGAATCATGTCCTATACAACATCTATCAATAGCAGAAAAAGGCTTGGTGAAATTCAATAGTTATTTCCTGTCTTAATCAAAAACGCGTTAACTCGGTGAGATAAGCAGTTTTTGAACAAATGGTTATATCTTTTGATCTTGCTGCTGGATTACACTGAATTTGACATATATTGTGCAGAATCATGTCCTATACAAAATCTATCAACAGCAGAAACAGGGTTGGTGAAATTCATTAATTATTTCCTCTCTTAATCAAAAACGCTTCAACTCCGTGAGATCAGCACTTTTTGCATGAATGGCTATATATTTTGATCTTGTCGCGGGATTACACTGAATTTGTCATATATTTTGCAGAATCATGTCCTTAACAACATATATCAACAGCAGAAACCAGCATGAATAAATTTATTAGTTATTTCCACTCCAACTCAAAAACGCTTCAACCCGATAAGATAAACACTTTTTGAACGAATGGCTTTATCTTTTGAACCTGTGATGGGATTACACTGAATTTGACATATATTGTGCAGAATCATGTTCTAAACAACATATATCCAGCAGAAACCAGCTTGATGAAATTCATGAGTTATTTCCAGTCCAACTCTAAAACGATTTAACTCGATTAGATAAGCAGTTGTTGACCCTATGGCTATATCTTTTGAACTTGTAGCTGGATTACACTGAATTTGACATATTGTGCAGATTCATGTCCTAAAAAACATATTTCAACAACAGAAACCAGCTTGATGAAATTCATTAGTCATTTCCACTCAAAATCAAAAACGCTTCAAATCAGTGAGATAAGCACTTTTTGACCTTATGGCTATATCTTTTTAACTTATAGCTGGATTATACTGAATTTGACATATATGGTGCAGAATCAAGTCCTAAACAACATATATCAACAGCAAAAACCAGCATATTGAAATTCATTAGTTATTTCCACTCCAACTCAAAAACGCTTCAACTCTGTGAGATTAGCAGTTTTTGCACGAATGGCTATATCTTTTGATCTTGTCGCTGGATTACACTGAATTTGACATATATTGGACAGAATCATGTTCTATACAACATCTATCACCAGCAGAAACAGGCTTGGTGAATTTCAATATTTATTTCCTCTCTTAATCAAAAACGCTTCAACTAGGTGTGATAAGCACTTTTTGAACGAATGGCTACATGTTATGAACCGGTGATGGGATTACACTGAATTTGACATATATTGTGCAGAATCAAGTCCTAAACAACATATTTCAACAGCAGAAACCAGCATGATGAAATTCATGAGTTATTTCCACTCCAACTCAAAAAGGATTAAACTCGATAAGATAAGCAATTTTTGACCTTTTGGCTATATCTTTTGATCTTGTAGCTGGATTACACTGAATTTCATATATATTGTGCAGAATCATGTCCTAAAACACATATTTCAACAGCAGAAACCAGCTTGATGAAATTCAAAAGTTATTTCCACTCCTAATCAAAAATGCTTCAACCCGGTGAGATAAGTACTTTTTGAACGAATGGCTATATCCTTTGAACTTGTGAAGGGATTACACTTAATTTGACATATATTGTCCAGAATCATGTCCTAAACAACAAATTTCAAGAGCAGAAACCAGCTTGATGAAATTCATTAGTTATTTCCACTACTAATCAAAAACTCTTCAACTTGGTGAGATAAGCAATTTTTGAACGAATGAATATATTTTTTGAACCTGTGATGGGATTTCACTGAATTTGACATATATTGTGCAGAATCTTGTCCTAAACAACATATTTCAACAGCAGAAACCTGCTTGATAAAATTCATTAGTTATTTCCACTCCGAATCAAAAACGCTTCAACTCGTTGAGATAAGCACTTTTATGACGAATGGTTATATCTTTTGATCTTATCGCTGGATTACACTGAATTTGACATGTGTTTTGCAGAATCATGTCCTAAACAACATATTTCAACAGCAGAAACCAGCTTGACGAAATCCATCAGTTATTTCCACTCCTAATCAAAAACGCTTCAACCCGATAAGATAAGCAATTTTTGAACGAATGAATATATTTTTTGAAGCTGTGATGGGATTTCACTGAATTTGACATATATTGTGCAGAATCATATCCTAAAAAACATATTTCAACAGCAGAAACCAGCTTGATGAAATTCATTGGTTATTTCCACTCCGAATCAAAAACGCCTCACCTCGGTGAGATAAGTTCTTTTGGAACGACTGGCGATATCTTTTGAACATATGAAGGGATTACACTGAATTTGACATATATTGTGCAGAAACATGTTCAAAACAACATATTTCAACAGCAGAAACCAGCTTGATGAAATTCAAAAGTTATTTCCACTCCTAATCAAAAACGCTTCAACTCGGTGAGATAAGTACTTTTTGAACATATGGCTATATATTTTGAACTTGTGATGGGATTACACTGAATTTGACATATATTGTGCAGAATTATGTCCTAAACAACATATTTCAACAGCAGAAACCAGCTTGTAGAAATTCATTAGTTATTTCACTCCTAATCAAAAACGCTTCAACTCGGTGAGATAAGTTCTTTTGGAACGACTGGCGATATCTTTTGAACCTATGAAGGGATTACACTGAATTTGACATATATTGTGCAGAAACATGTTCTAAACAACATATTTCAACAACAGAAACCAGCTTGATGAAATTCAAAAGTTATTTCCACTCCTAATCAAAAACGCTTCAACTCGGTGAGATCAGTTCTTTTGGAACGAATGGCTATATCTTTTGAACTTGTGAAGGAATTACACTGAATTTGACATATATTGTGCAAAATCATGTCCTAAACAACATATTTCAACAGCAGAAACCAGCTTGTAGAAATTCATTAGTTATTTCCACTCCTAATCAAAAACGCTTCAACTCGGTGAGATAAGTTCTTTTGGAACGACTGGCGATATCTTATGAACCTATGAAGGGATTACACTGAATTTGACATATATTGTGCAAAATCATGTCCTAAACAACATATTTCAACAGCAGAAACCAGCTTGTAGAAATTCATTAGTTATTTCCACTCCAAATCAAAAAAGCTTCAACTTGGTGAGATAAGCACTTTTTCAACGAATGGCTATATCTTTTGATCTTGTAGCTGGATTACACTGAATTTGAAATATATTTGCAGAATTATGCCCTAAACAACATATTTCAACAGCATAAAGCGGCTTGATGAAATTCATTAGTTATTTCCGTTCCTAATTAAAAACGCTTAAATCCGATAAGATATACACTTTTTGATCGAATGGCTATATCTTTTGAACCTGTGATGGGATTACACTGAAGTTGACATATATTGTGCAGAATAATGTGCTAATCAACATATTTCAACAGTAGAAACCAACCTGATGAAAATTCATTAGTTATTTCCACTCCTAATCAAAAACGCTTCAACTCGGTGAGATAAGCACTTTTTGAACGAATGGCTATATCTTTTGAAGTTGTAGCTGGATTACACTGAATTTGACATTGATTGTGCAGAATCATGTTCTAAACAACATATTTCAACGTCAAAAACCAGCTTGATGAAATCCATGAGTTACTTCCACTCCTAATCAAAAACGCTTCAACTCGGTGAGAGAAGGACTTTCTGAACGAATGGGTATATTTTTTGAACTTGTGGCTGGACTACTCTGAATTTGACATATATTGTGCAGAATCATGTACTGAACAACATATTTGAACAGCAGAAACCAGCTTGGTGAAATTCATTAGTTATTTCCACTCTTAATCAAAAAAGCTTCAACCCGATAAGATAAACACTTTTTGAACGAATGGCTATATCTTTTGAACATGTGATGGGATTACACTGAATTTGACATATATTGTGCAAAATCATGTTCTAAACAACATATATCACCAGCAGAAACCAGCTTGATGAAATTCATTAGTTATTTCCACTCCTAATCAAAAACGCTTCAACTCGGTGAGATAAGCACTTTTTGAACGAATGGCTATATCTTTCGAACTTGGAGCTGGATTACACTGAATTTGACATATATTGTGCAAAATCATGTTCCAAACAACATATGTCAACAGCAAAAACCAGCTTGATGAAATCCATTAGTTATTTCCACTCCAAATCAAAAATAGTTCAACTCGGTGAGAAAAGCACTTTATGAACGAATGGCTATATATTTTGATCCTGTAGCTGGGTTACACTGAATTTGACATATATATTGCAGAATCATGTCCTAAACAACATATTTCAACAGTAGAAAACAGCTTGATGAAATCCATTAGTTATTTCCACTCCTAATCAAAAATAGTTCAACTCGGTGAGAAAAGCACTTTATGAACGAATGGCTATATATTTTGATCCTGTAGCTGGGTTACACTGAATTTGACATATATATTGCAGAATCATGTCCTAAACAACATATTTCAACAGTAGAAAACAGCTTGATGAAATTCATTAGTTATTTTCACTCCTAATCAAAAACGCTTCAACTGGGTGAGATGAAGACTTTTTGAACGAATGGCTATATATTTTTAACCTGTAATGGGATTACACTGAAGTTAACATATATTGTGCAGAATCATGTCCTAATCAACATATTTCAACAGTAGAAACCAGCTTGATGAAATCCATTAGTCATTTCCACTCCTAATAAAAAACGCTTCAACTCGGTGAGAGAAGCACTTTTTGAACGAATGGCTATATCTTTTGAACTTGTCGCTGGATTACACTGAATTTGACATATATTGTGCAGAATCATGTACTGAACAACATATTTGAACAGCAGAAACCAGCTTGGTGAAATTCATTAGTTATTTCCACTCTTAATCAAAAACTCCTCAACCCGATAAGATAAACACTTTTTGAACGAATGGCTATATCTTTTGAACATGTGATGGGATTACACTGAATTTGACATGTATTTTGCAGAATCATGTTCTAAAAAACAAAAATCACCAGCAGACACCTGCTTGATGAAATTCATGAGTTATTTCCACTCCTAATCAAAAGCGATTTAACTCGGTAAGATAATTTCTTTTTGACCTTATGGCTATATATTTTGAACTTGTTGCTGGATTACACTGAATTTGACATATATTGTGTAGAATCATGTCCTAAACCACATATATCAACAACAAAAACCAGCATATTGAAATTCATTAGTTATTTCCACTCCAACTAAAAAACGCTTCAACTCGGTAAGATAAGCACTCTTTGAACGAATGGCTATATCTTTTCAACATGTGATGGGATCACACTGAATTTGACATATATTGTTCAGAATCATGTCCTAAACAACATATATCAACAGCAGAAACCAGCTTGATGGAATTCATTAGTTATTTCCACTCCAAATCAAAAACGCTTCAACTCCGTGAGATAAGCACTTTTTGCACGAATGGCTATATCTTTTGATCTTGTCGCTGGATTACACTGAATTTGAAATATTTAGTGCAAAATCATGTCCTAAACAACATATTTCAACAGCAGAAACCAGTTTGATGAAATCCATTAGTTGTTTCCAATCCTAATCAAAAACGCTTCAACTCGGTGAGATAAGTCCTTTTTGAACCAAGGGCTATATCTTTTTAACCTGTCATGGGATCCCACTGAATTTGACATATATTGTGCAGAATCATGTCCTAAACAAGATATTTCAACGGCAGAAACAAGCTTGATGAAATTCATTAGTTATTTCCACTCCTAATCAAAAACGCTTCAACTCGGTGAGAAAAGCACTTTTTGAACGAATGGCTATAAATTTTGATCCTGTAGCTGGGTTACACTGAATTTGACATATATATTGCAGAATCATGTCCTAAACAACATATTTCAACAGTAGAAACCAGCTCGATGAAATTCATGAGTTATTTTCACTCCTAATCAAAAACGCTTCAACTCGGTGAGATGAAGACTTTTTGAATGAATGGCTATATGTTTTTAACATGTGATGGGATTACACTGAAATTGACATATATCGTGCAGAATCATGTCCTAGACAAGATATATCAACAGCAGAAACCAGCTTGATGAAATTCATTAGTTATTTCCACTCCAACTTAAAAACATTTTAACTTGATAAGATAAGCAGTTTTTGACCTGATAGATATATCTTTTTAACTTGTAGCTGGATAACACTGAAGTTGACATATATTGTGCAGAATCATTTTCTAAAGAACATATTTCAACAGGAGAAACCAGCTTGATGAAATTCATTAGTTATTTCCATCCCTAATAAAAAACGCTTCAACTCGGTGAGATAAGCACTTTTTTAACGAATGGCGATATCTTTTGAACTTGTAGCTGGATTACACTGAATTTGACATTAATTGTGCAGAATCATTTTCAAAACAACATATTTCAACAGGAGAAACCAGCTTGATGAAATTCATTAGTTATTTCCATCCCTAATAAAAAACGCCTAACTCGGTGAGAGAAGCACTTTCTGAACGAATGGCTATATATTTTGATCCTGTAGCTGGGTTTCACTGAATTTGACATATATATTGCAGAATCATGTCCTAAACAACATATTTCAAAAGTAGAAACCAGCTTGATGAAATTCATTAGTTATTTTCACTCTTAATCAAAAACGCTTCAACCCGATAAGATACGCACTTTTTGAACGAATGGCTATATCTTTTGAACAAGTGATGTGATTACACTAAATTTGACATATATTGTGCAAAATCATGTCCTAAACAACATATATCAACAGCAAAAACCAGCATATTGAAATTCATTAGTTATTTCCACTCCAACTAAAAAACGCTTCAACTCGGTGAGATAAGCAGTTTTTGAACGAATGGCTATATCTTTTGATCTTTTCGCTGGATTAGACTGAATTTGACATATATTGTGCAGAATCATGTCTTATAAAACATATTTCAACAGCAGAAACCAGATTAATGAAATTCATTAGTTATTTCCACTCCTAATCAATAACGCTTCAACTCGGTGAGAAAAGCACTTTTTTAACGAATGGGTATATCTTTTGAAAATGTACCTGGATTACACTGAATTTGACATAAATTGTAGAAAATCTTGTCCTAAACAACATATTTCAACCCGATAAGATAAACACTTTTTGAACGAATGGCTATATCTTTTGATTTTGTCGCTGAATTACACTGAATTTGACATATTTTATGCAGAATCATGTCCTAAACAACATATTTCAACAACAGAAACCAGATTAATGAAATTCATTAGTTATTTCCATTCCTAATCAAAAACGCTTCAACTCGGTGAGATAAGCACTTTTTGAACGAATGGCTATATCTTTTGAAAATGTACCTGGATTGCACTGAATTTTACATAAATTGTACAAAATCTTGTCCTAAACAACATATTTCAACCCGATAAGATAAACACTTTTTGAACGAATGGCTATATCTTTTGATTTTGTCGCTGAATTACACTGAATTTGACATTTTTTTGCAGAATATTGTCCCAAACAACATATTTCAACAGCAGAAACCAGATTAATGAAATTCATTAGTTAATGCCACTCCTAATCAATAACGCTTCAACTCGGTGAGAAAAGCACTTTTTTAACGAATGGCTATATATTTTGATCTTGAAGCTGGGTTACACTGAATTTGACATATATTGTGCAGAATCATGTTCTAAACAAGATATTTCACAGCAGAAAACGGCTTGATGAAATTCATTAGTTATTTCCACTACTAGTCAAAAACGCTTCAAGTCAGTGATATAAGAACTTTTTGAACGAATGGCTATATCTTTTGAATTTGTACCTGGATTACACTGAATTTGACATATTTTGTGCAGAATCATGTCCGAAACAACATATTTCCACAGCAGAAACCAGCTTAATGAAATTCTTTTTTTTTTTTCCACTCCTAATCAAAAACGCTTCAACTCAGTGAGATGAAGACTTTTTGAACGAATGGCTATATCTTTTGAACCTGTGATGGGATCACACTGAATTTGACATATATTGTACAAAATCATGTCCTAAACAGCATATATCAACAGCAAAAACCAGCATATTGAAATTCACCATTTAATTCCACTCCAACTCAAAACGCTTCAACTCGTTGAGATAAGCAGTTTTTGAACGAATGGCTATATCTTTTGATCTTGTCGCTGGATTATACTGAATTTGACATATATTGTGCAGAATCATGTCCTAAACAACATATATCAACAGCAAAAACCAGCATATTGAAATTCATCAGTTATTTCCACTCCAACTCAAAAATGATTTTACTCGGTAAGATAAGCACTTTTTGAACTTAAGGCTATATCTTTTGATCTTGACGCTGGATTGCACTGAATTTGACATATGTTGTGTAGAATCATGTCCTAAACAACATATTTCAACAGCAGAAACCAGCTTGATGAAATTCATTTGTTATTTCCACTCCTCATCAAAAACGCTTCAACTCAGAGAGATAAGCACTTTTTGATCTTATGGCTATATCTTTTGAATTTATAGCTGGATTACACTGAATTCGACATATATAGTGCAGAATCATGTCCTAAACAACACATATCAACAGCAAAAAAACAGCATATTGTAATTCATTAGTAATTTCCACTCCAACTCATAAACGCTTCAACTCGGTGAGATAAGCAGTTTTTGAACGAATGGCTATATCTTTTGATCTTGTCGCTGGATTACACTGAATTTGACATATATTGTGCAGAATCATGTCCTATACAACATCTATCAATAGCAGAAAAAGGCTTGGTGAAATTCAATAGTTATTTCCTCTCTTAATCAAAAACGCGTTAACTCGGTGAGATAAGCACTTTTTGAACAAATGGTTATATCTTTTGATCTTGTCGCTGGATTACACTGAATTTGACATATATTGTGCAGAATCATGTCCTATACAAAATCTATCAACAGCAGAAACAGGCTTGGTGAAATTCATTAGTTATTTCCTCTCTTAATCAAAAACGCTTCAACTCCGTGAGATCAGCACTTTTTGCATGAATTGGCTATATATTTTGATCTTGTCGCGGGATTACACTGAATTTGTCATATATTGTGCAGAATCATGTCCTTAACAACATATATCAACAGCAGAAACCAGCATGAATAAATTTATTAGTTATTTCCACTCCAACTCAAAAACGCTTCAACCCGATAAGATAAACACTTTTTGAACGAATGGCTTTATCTTTTGAACCTGTGATGGGATTACACTGAATTTGACATATATTGTGCAGAATCATGTTCTAAACAACATATATCCAGCAGAAACCAGCTTGATGAAATTCATGAGTTATTTCCAGTCCAACTCTAAAACGATTTAACTCGATAAGATAAGCAGTTGTTGACCTTATGGCTATATCTTTTGAACTTGTAGCTGGATTACACTGAATTTGACATATTGTGCAGATTCATGTCCTAAAAAACATATTTCAACAACAGAAACCAGCTTGATGAAATTCATTAGTCATTTCCACTCAAAATCAAAAACGCTTCAAATCAGTGAGATAAGCACTTTTTGACCTTATGGCGATATCTTTTTAACTTATAGCTGGATTACACTGAATTTGACATATATTGTGCAGAATCAAGTCCTAAACAACATATATCAACAGCAAAAACCAGCATATTGAAATTCATTAGTTATTTCCACTCCAACTCAAAAACGCTTCAACTCTGTGAGATTAGCAGTTTTTGCACGAATGGCTATATCTTTTGATCTTGTCGCTGGATTACACTGAATTTGACATATATTGGACAGAATCATGTTCTATACAACATCTATCACCAGCAGAAACAGGCTTGGTGAATTTCAATAGTTATTTCCTCTCTTAATCAAAAACGCTTCAACTAGGTGTGATAAGCACTTTTTGAACGAATGGCTACATGTTATGAACCGGTGATGGGATTACACTGAATTTGACATATATTGTGCAGAATCAAGTCCTAAACAACATATTTCAACAGCAGAAACCAGCATGATGAAATTCATGAGTTATTTCCACTCCAACTCAAAAAGGATTAAACTCGATAAGATAAGCAGTTTTTGACCTTTTGGCCATATCTTTTGATCTTGTAGCTGGATTACACTGAATTTCATATATATTGTGCAGAATCATGTCCTAAAAAACATATATCAACAGCAAAAACCAACTTGTTGAAATTCATTAGTTATTTCCACTCCTAATCAAAAACGCTTTAACTCGGTGAGATAAGCACTTTTTGAACAAATGGCTATATCTTTTGAACTTGTGAAGGGATTACACTGAATTTGACATATATTGTGCAGAAACATGTTCTAAACAACATATTTCAACAGCAGAAACCAGCTTGATGAAATTCAAAAGTTATTTCCACTCCTAATCAAAAACGCTTCAACTCGGTGAGATAAGCACTTTTTGAACGAATGGCTATATCTTTTGAACTTGTGAAGGAATTACACTGAATTTGACATATATTGTGCAGAATCATGTCCTAAAAAACATATTTCAACAGCAGAAACCAGCTTGATGAAATTAAAAAGTTATTTCCACTCCTAATCAAAAATGCTTCAACCCGGTGAGATAAGTACTTTTTGAACGAATGGCTATATCTTTTGAACTTGTGAAGGGATTACACTTAATTTGACATATATTGTCCAGAATCATGTCCTAAACAACAAATTTCAAGAGCAGAAACCAGCTTGATGAAATTCATTAGTTATTTCTATTACTAATCAAAAACTCTTCAACTTGGTGAGATAAGCAATTTTTGAACGAATGAATATATTTTTTGAACCTGTGATGGGATTTCACTGAATTTGACATATATTGTGCAGAATCTTGTCCTAAACAACATATTTCAACAGCAGAAACCTGCTTGATGAAATTCATTAGTTATTTCCATTCCGAATCAAAAACGCTTCAACTCGGTGAGATAAGCACTTTTATGACGAATGGTTATATCTTTTGATCTTATCGCTGGATTAAACTGAATTTGACATGTGTTTTGCAGAATAATGTCCTAAACAACATATTTCAACAGCAGAAACCAGCTTGACGAAATCCATCAGTTATTTCCACTCCTAATCAAAAACGCTTCAACCCGATAAGATAAGCAATTTTTGAACGAATGAATATATTTTTTGAAGCTGTGATGGGATTTCACTGAATTTGACATATATTGTGCAGAATCATATCCTAAAAAACATATTTCAACAGCAGAAACCAGCTTGATGAAATTCATTGGTTATTTCCACTCCGAATCAAAAACGCCTCACCTCGGTGAGATAAGTTCTTTTGGAACGACTGGCGATATCTTTTGAACATATGAAGGGATTACACTGAATTTGACATATATTGTGCAGAAACATGTTCAAAACAACATATTTCAACAGCAGAAACCAGCTTGATGAAAATCAAAAGTTATTTCCACTCCTAATCAAAAACGCTTCAACTCGGTGAGATAAGTACTTTTTGAACAAATGGCTATATATTTTGAACTTGTGATGGGATTACACTGAATTTGACATATATTGTGCAGAATCATGTCCTAAACAACATATTTCAACAGCAGAAACCAGCTTGTAGAAATTCATTAGTTATTTCACTCCTAATCAAAAACGCTTCAACTCGGTGAGATAAGTTCTTTTGGAACGACTGGCGATATCTTTTGAACCTATGAAGGGATTACACTGAATTTGACATATATTGTGCAGAAACATGTACTAAACAACATATTTCAACAACAGAAACCAGCTTGATGAAATTCAAAAGTTATTTCCACTCCTAATCAAAAACGCTTCAACTCGGTGAGATAATACCTTTGGAACGAATGGCTATATCTTTTGAACTTGTGAAGGAATTACACTGAATTTGACATATATTGTGCAAAATCATGTCCTAAACAACATATTTCAATAGCAGAAACCAGCTTGTAGAAATTCATTAGTTATTTCCACTCCTAATCAAAAACGCTTCAACTCGGTGAGATAAGTTCTTTTGGAACGACTGGCGATATCTTTTGAACCTATGAAGGGATTACACTGAATTTGACATATATTGTGCAAAAACATGTTCTAAACAACATATTTCAACAGCAGAAACCAGCTTGATGAAATTCATCAGTTATTTCCACTCCTAATCAAAAACGCTTCAACTCGGTGAGTTAAGCACTTTTTGAACGAATGACTATATCTTTTGAACTTGTGAAGGAATTACACTGAATTTGACATATATTGTGCAGAATCATGTCCTAAACAACATATTTCAACAGCAGAAACCAGCTTGATGAAATTCAAAAGTTATTTCCACTCCTAATCAAAAATGCTTCAACCCGGTGAGATAAGTACTTTTTGAACGAATGGCTATATCTTTTGAACTTGTGAAAGGATTACACTTAATTTGACATATATTGTCTAGAATCATGTCCTAAACAGCAAATTTCAAGAGCAGAAACCAGCTTGATGAAATTCATTAGTTATTTCCATTACTAATCAAAAACTCTTCAACTTGGTGAGATAAGCAATTTTTGAACGAATGAATATATTTTTTGAACCTGTGATGGGATTTCACTGAATTTGACATATATTGTGCAGAATCTTGTCCTAAACAACATATTTCAACAGCAGAAACCTGCTTGATGAAATTCATTAGTTATTTCCACTCCGAATCAAAAACGCTTCAACTCGGTGAGATAAGCACTTTTATGACGAATGGCTATATCTTTTGATCTTATCGCTGGATTACACTGAATTTGACATGTGTTTTGCAGAATCATGTCCTAAACAACATATTTCAACAGCAGAAACCAGCTTGACGAAAATCCATCAGTTATTTCCACTCCTAATCAGAAACGTCTCAACTCGGTGAGTTAAGCACTTTTTGAACGAATGGCTATATCTTTTGGACTTTTGATGGATATGACATATATTGTGCAGAATCTTGACCTAACAACATATTTCAACAGCAGAAACCAGCTTGACGTAATTCATTGGTTATTTCCAATACTAATCAAAAATTCTTCAACTTGGTGACATAAGTACTTTTTGGACGAATGGCTATATCCTTTGAACCTGTAATGGGATTTCACTAAATTTGACATATATTGTGCAGAATCATGTCCTAAACAACATATTTCAACAGCAGAAACCAGCTTGATGAAATTCAAAAGTTATTTCCACTCCTAATCAAAAATGCTTCAACCCGGTGAGATAAGTACTTTTTGAACGAATGAATATATCTTTTGAACTTTTGAAGGGATTACACTTAATTTGACATATATTGTCCAGAATCATGTCCTAAACAACAAATTTCAAGAGCAGAAACCAGCTTGATGAAATTCATTAGTTATTTCCAATACTAATCAAAAACTCTTCAACTTGGTGAGATAAGCAATTTTTGAACGAATGAATATATTTTTTGAACCTGTGATGGGATTTCACTGAATTTGACATATATTGTGCAGAATCTTGTCCTAAACAACATATTTCAACAGCAGAAACCAGCTTGACGAAATCCATCAGTTATTTCCACTCCGAATCAAAAACGCTTCAACCCGATAAGATAAGCAGTTTTTGAACGAATGGCTATATCTTTTGAACCTGTTATGTGATTAAACTAAATTTGACATATATTGTGCAGAATCATATCCTAAAAAACATATTTCAACAGCAGAAACCAGCTTGATGGAATTCATTAGTTATTTCCAATCCAAATCAAAAAAGCTTCAACTCGGTGAGATAAGCAGTTTTTCAACGAATGGCTATATCTTTTGATCTTGTAGCTGGATTACACTGAATTTGAAATATATTTGCAGAATTATGCCCTAAACAACACATTTCAACAGCATAAAGCGGCTTGATGAAATTCATTAGTTATTTCCGTTCCTAATTAAAAACGCTTCAATCCGATAAGATATACACTTTTTGATCGAATGGCTATATCTTTTGAACCTGTGATGGGATTACACTGAAGTTGACATATATTGTGCAGAATAATGTGCTAATCAACATATTTCAACAGTAGAAACCAACCTGATGAAAATTCATTAGTTATTTCCACTCCTAATAAAAAACGTTTCAACTCGGTGAGATAAGCACTTTTTGAACGAATGGCTATATCTTTTGAAGTTGTAACTGGATTACACTGAATTTGACATTAATTGTGCAGAATCATGTTCTAAACAACATATTTCAACGTCAAAAACCAGCTTGATGAAATCCATGAGTTACTTCCACTCCTAATCAAAAACGCTTCAACTCGGTGAGAGAAGGACTTTCTGAACGAATGGGTATATTTTTTGAACTTGTGGCTGGATTACACTGAATTTGACATATATTGTGCAGAATCATGTACTGAACAACATATTTGAACAGCAGAAACCAGCTTGGTGAAATTCATTAGTTATTTCCACTCTTAATCAAAAACGCTTCAACCCGATAAGATAAACACTTTTTGAACGAATGGCTATATCTTTTGAACATGTGATGGGATTACACTGAATTTGACATATATTGTGCAAAATCATGTTCTAAACAACATATATCACCAGCAGAAACCAGCTTGATGAAATTCATTAGTTATTTCCACTCCTAATCAAAAACGCTTCAACTCGGTGAGATAAGCACTTTTTGAACGAATGGCTATATCTTTCGAACTTGGAGCTGGATTACACTGAATTTGACATATATTGTGCAAAATCATGTTCCAAACAACATATGTCAACAGCAAAAACCAGCTTGATGAAATCCATTAGTTATTTCCACTCCTAATCAAAAATAGTTCAACTCGGTGAGAAAAGCACTTTTTGAACGAATGGCTATATATTTTGATCCTGTAGCTGGGTTACACTGAATTTGACATATATATTGCAGAATCATGTCCTAAACAACATATTTCAACAGTAGAAAACAGCTTGATGAAATCCATTAGTTATTTCCACTCCTAATCAAAAATAGTTCAACTCGGTGAGAAAAGCACTTTATGAACGAATGGCTATATATTTTGATCCTGTAGCTGGGTTACACTGAATTTGACATATATATTGCAGAATCATGTCCTAAACAACATATTTCAACAGTAGAAAACAGCTTGATGAAATTCATTAGTTATTTTCACTCCTAATCAAAAACGCTTCAACTGGGTGAGATGAAGACTTTTTGAACGAATGGCTATATATTTTTAACATGTAATGGGATTACACTGAAGTTAACATATATTGTGCAGAATCATGTCCTAATCAACATATTTCAACAGTAGAAACCAGCTTGATGAAATCCATTAGTCATTTCCACTCCTAATAAAAAACGCTTCAACTCGGTGAGAGAAGCACTTTTTGAACGAATGGCTATATCTTTTGAACTTGTCGCTGGATTACACTGAATTTGACATATATTGTGCAGAATCATGTACTGAACAACATATTTGAACAGCAGAAACCAGCTTGGTGAAATTCATTAGTTATTTCCACTCTTAATCAAAAACTCCTCAACCCGATAAGATAAACACTTTTTGAACGAATGGCTATATCTTTTGAACATGTGATGGGATTACACTGAATTTGACATGTATTTTGCAGAATCATGTTCTAAAAAACAAAAATCACCAGCAGACACCTGCTTGATGAAATTCATGAGTTATTTCCACTCCTAATCAAAAGCGATTTAACTCGGTAAGATAATTTCTTTTTGACCTTATGGCTATATATTTTGAACTTGTTGCTGGATTACACTGAATTTGACATATATTGTGTAGAATCATGTCCTAAACCACATATATCAACAGCAAAAACCAGCATATTGAAATTCATTAGTTATTTCCACTCCAACTAAAAAACGCTTCAACTCGGTAAGATAAGCACTCTTTGAACGAATGGCTATATCTTTTCAACATGTGATGGGATCACACTGAATTTGACATATATTGTTCAGTATCATGTCCTAAACAACATATATCAACAGCAGAAACCAGCTTGATGGAATTCATTAGTTATTTCCACTCCAAATCAAAAACGCTTCAACTCCGTGAGATAAGCACTTTTTGCACGAATGGCTATATCTTTTGATCTTGTCGCTGGATTACACTGAATTTGATATATTTAGTGCAAAATCATGTCCTAAACAACATATTTCAACAGCAGAAACCAGTTTGATGAAATCCATTAGTTGTTTCCAATCCTAATCAAAAACGCTTCAACTCGGTGAGATAAGTCCTTTTTCAACCAAGGGCTATATCTTTTTAACCTGTCATGGGATCCCACTGAATTTGACATATATTGTGCAGAATCATGTCCTAAACAAGATATTTCAACGGCAGAAACAAGCTTGATGAAATTCATTAGTTATTTCCACTCCTAATCAAAAACGCTTCAACTCGGTGAGAAAAGCACTTTTTGAACGAATGGCTATAAATTTTGATCCTGTAGCTGGGTTACACTGAATTTGACATATATATTGCAGAATCATGTCCTAAACAACATATTTCAACAGTAGAAACCAGCTCGATGAAATTCATGAGTTATTTTCACTCCTAATCAAAAACGCTTCAACTCGGTGAGATGAAGACTTTTTGAATGAATGGCTATATGTTTTTAACATGTGATGGGATTACACTGAAATTGACATATATCGTGCAGAATCATGTCCTAGACAAGATATATCAACAGCAGAAACCAGCTTGATGAAATTCATTAGTTATTTCCACTCCAACTTAAAAACATTTTAACTCGATAAGATAAGCAGTTTTTGACCTGATAGATATATCTTTTTAACTTGTAGCTGGATAACACTGAAGTTGACATATATTGTGCAGAATCATTTTCTAAAGAACATATTTCAACAGGAGAAACCAGCTTGATGAAATCCATGAGTTACTTCCACTCCTAATCAAAAACGCTTCAACTCGGTGAGAGAAGGACTTTCTGAACGAATGGGTATATTTTTTGAACTTGTGGCTGGATTACACTGAATTTGACATATATTGTGCAGAATCATGTACTGAACAACATATTTGAACAGCAGAAACCAGCTTGGTGAAATTCATTAGTTATTTCCACTCTTAATCAAAAACGCTTCAACCCGATAAGATAAACACTTTTTGAACGAATGGCTATATCTTTTGAACATGTGATGGGATTACACTGAATTTGACATATATTGTGCAAAATCATGTTCTAAACAACATATATCACCAGCAGAAACCAGCTTGATGAAATTCATTAGTTATTTCCACTCCTAATCAAAAACGCTTCAACTCGGTGAGATAAGCACTTTTTGAACGAATGGCTATATCTTTCGAACTTGGAGCTGGATTACACTGAATTTGACATATATTGTGCAAAATCATGTTCCAAACAACATATGTCAACAGCAAAAACCAGCTTGATGAAATCCATTAGTTATTTCCACTCCTAATCAAAAATAGTTCAACTCGGTGAGAAAAGCACTTTTTGAACGAATGGCTATATATTTTGATCCTGTAGCTGGGTTACACTGAATTTGACATATATTGTGCAGAATCATGTCCTAAACAACATATTTCAACAGTAGAAAACAGCTTGATGAAATCCATTAGTTATTTCCACTCCTAATCAAAAATAGTTCAACTCGGTGAGAAAAGCACTTTATGAACGAATGGCTATATATTTTGATCCTGTAGCTGGGTTACACTGAATTTGACATATATATTGCAGAATCATGTCCTAAACAACATATTTCAACAGTAGAAAACAGCTTGATGAAATTCATTAGTTATTTTCACTCCTAATCAAAAACGCTTCAACTGGGTGAGATGAAGACTTTTTGAACGAATGGCTATATATTTTTAACATGTAATGGGATTACACTGAAGTTAACATATATTGTGCAGAATCATGTCCTAATCAACATATTTCAACAGTAGAAACCAGCTTGATGAAATCCATTAGTCATTTCCACTCCTAATAAAAAACGCTTCAACTCGGTGAGAGAAGCACTTTTTGAACGAATGGCTATATCTTTTGAACTTGTCGCTGGATTACACTGAATTTGACATATATTGTGCAGAATCATGTACTGAACAACATATTTGAACAGCAGAAACCAGCTTGGTGAAATTCATTAGTTATTTCCACTCTTAATCAAAAACTCCTCAACCCGATAAGATAAACACTTTTTGAACGAATGGCTATATCTTTTGAACATGTGATGGGATTACACTGAATTTGACATGTATTTTGCAGAATCATGTTCTAAAAAACAAAAATTACCAGCAGACACCTGCTTGATGAAATTCATGAGTTATTTCCACTCCTAATCAAAAGCGATTTAACTCGGTAAGATAATTTCTTTTTGACCTTATGGCTATATATTTTGAACTTGTTGCTGGATTACACTGAATTTGACATATATTGTGTAGAATCATGTCCTAAACCACATATATCAACAGCAAAAACCAGCATATTGAAATTCATTAGTTATTTCCACTCCAACTAAAAAACGCTTCAACTCGGTAAGATAAGCACTCTTTGAACGAATGGCTATATCTTTTCAACATGTGATGGGATCACACTGAATTTGACATATATTGTTCAGTATCATGTCCTAAACAACATATATCAACAGCAGAAACCAGCTTGATGGAATTCATTAGTTATTTCCACTCCAAATCAAAAACGCTTCAACTCCGTGAGATAAGCACTTTTTGCACGAATGGCTATATCTTTTGATCTTGTCGCTGGATTACACTGAATTTGATATATTTAGTGCAAAATCATGTCCTAAACAACATATTTCAACAGCAGAAACCAGTTTGATGAAATCCATTAGTTGTTTCCAATCCTAATCAAAAACGCTTCAACTCGGTGAGATAAGTCCTTTTTCAACCAAGGGCTATATCTTTTTAACCTGTCATGGGATCCCACTGAATTTGACATATATTGTGCAGAATCATGTCCTAAACAAGATATTTCAACGGCAGAAACAAGCTTGATGAAATTCATTAGTTATTTCCACTCCTAATCAAAAACGCTTCAACTCGGTGAGAAAAGCACTTTTTGAACGAATGGCTATAAATTTTGATCCTGTAGCTGGGTTACACTGAATTTGACATATATATTGCAGAATCATGTCCTAAACAACATATTTCAACAGTAGAAACCAGCTCGATGAAATTCATGAGTTATTTTCACTCCTAATAAAAAACGCTTCAACTCGGTGAGATGAAGACTTTTTGAATGAATGGCTATATGTTTTTAACATGTGATGGGATTACACTGAAATTGACATATATCGTGCAGAATCATGTCCTAGACAAGATATATCAACAGCAGAAACCAGCTTGATGAAATTCATTAGTTATTTCCACTCCAACTTAAAAACATTTTAACTCGATAAGATAAGCAGTTTTTGACCTGATAGATATATCTTTTTAACTTGTAGCTGGATAACACTGAAGTTGACATGTATTGTGCAGAATCATTTTCTAAAGAACATATTTCAACAGGAGAAACCAGCTTGATGAAATTCATTAGTTATTTCCATCCCTAATAAAAAACGCTTCAACTCGGTGAGATAAGCACTTTTTTAACGAATGGCGATATCTTTTGAACTTGTAGCTGGATTACACTGAATTTGACATTAATTGTGCAGAATCATTTTCAAAACAACATATTTCAACAGGAGAAACCAGCTTGATGAAATTCATTAGTTATTTCCATCCCTAATAAAAAACGCTTCAACTCGGTGAGAGAAGCACTTTCTGAACGAATGGCTATATATTTTGATCCTGTAGCTGGGTTTCACTGAATTTGACATATATATTGCAGAATCATGTCCTAAACAACATATTTCAAAAGTAGAAACCAGCTTGATGAAATTCATTAGTTATTTTCACTCTTAATCAAAAACGCTTCAACCCGATAAGATACGCACTTTTTGAACGAATGGCTATATCTTTTGAACCTGTGATGTGATTACACTAAATTTGACATATATTGTGCAAAATCATGTCCTAAACAACATATATCAACAGCAAAAACCAGCATATTGAAATTCATTAGTTATTTCCACTCCAACTAAAAAACGCTTCAACTCGGTGAGATAAGCAGTTTTTGAACGAATGGCTATATCTTTTGATCTTTTCGCTGGATTACACTGAATTTGACATATATTGTGCAGAATCATGTCCTATACAACATATTTCAACAGCAGAAACCAGATTAATGAAATTCATTAGTTATTTCCACTCCTAATCAATAACGCTTCAACTCGGTGAGAAAAGCACTTTTTTAACGAATGGGTATATCTTTTGAAAATGTACCTGGATTACACTGAATTTGACATAAATTGTACAAAATCTTGTCCTAAACAACATATTTCAACCCGATAAGATAAACACTTTTTGAACGAATGGCTATATCTTTTGATTTTGTCGCTGAATTACACTGAATTTGACATATTTTATGCAGAATCATGTCCTAAACAACATATTTCAACAACAGACACCAGATTAATGAAATTCATTAGTTATTTCCATTCCTAATCAAAAACGCTTCAACTCGGTGAGATAAGCACTTTTTGAACGAATGGCTATATCCTTTGAAAATGTACCTGGATTGCACTGAATTTTACATAAATTGTACAAAATCTTGTCCTAAACAACATATTTCAACCCGATAAGATAAACACTTTTTGAACGAATGGCTATATCTTTTGATTTTGTCGCTGAATTACACTGAATTTGACATATTTTTTGCAGAATATTGTCCCAAACAACATATTTCAACAGCAGAAACCAGATTAATGAAATTCATTAGTTATTGCCACTCCTAATCAATAACGCTTCAACTCGGTGAGAAAAGCACTTTTTTAACGAATGGCTATATATTTTGATCTTGAAGCTGGGTTACACTGAATTTGACATATATTGTGCAGAATCATGTTCTAAACAAGATATTTCAACAGCAGAAAACGGCTTGATGAAATTCATTAGTTATTTCCACTACTAGTCAAAAACGCTTCAAGTCAGTGATATAAGAACTTTTTGAACGAATGGCTATATCTTTTGAATTTGTACCTGGATTACACTGAATTTGACATATTTTGTGCAGAATCATGTCCGAAACAAGATATTTCCACAGCAGAAACCAGCTTAATGAAATTCTTTTTTTTTTTCCACTCCTAATCAAAAACGCTTCAACTCAGTGAGATGAAGACTTTTTGAACGAATGGCTATATCTTTTGAACCTGTGATGGGATCACACTGAATTTGACATATATTGTACAAAATCATGTCCTAAACAGCATATATCAACAGCAAAAACCAGCATATTGAAATTCACCATTTAATTCCACTCCAACTCAAAACGCTTCAACTCGTTGAGATAAGCAGTTTTTGAACGAATGGCTATATCTTTTGATCTTGTTGCTGGATTATACTGAATTTGACATATATTGTGCAGAATCATGTCCTAAACAACATATATCAACAGCAAAAACCAGCATATTGAAATTCATCAGTTATTTCCACTCCAACTCAAAAATGATTTTACCCGGTAAGATAAGCACTTTTTGAACTTAAGGCTATATCTTTTGATCTTGACGCTGGATTGCACTGAATTTGACATATGTTGTGTAGAATCATGTCCTAAACAACATATTTCAACAGCAGAAACCAGCTTGATGAAATTCATTTGTTATTTCCACTCCTCATCAAAAACGCTTCAACTCAGAGAGATAAGCACTTTTTGATCTTATGGCTATATCTTTTGAATTTATAGCTGGATTACACTGAATTCGACATATATAGTGCAGAATCATGTCCTAAACAACACATATCAACAGCAAAAAAACAGCATATTGTAATTCATTAGTAATTTCCACTCCAACTCATAAACGCTTCAACTCGGTGAGATAAGCAGTTTTTGAACGAATGGCTATATCTTTTGATCTTGTCGCTGGATTACACTGAATTTGACATAAATTGTGCAGAATCATGTCCTATACAACATCTATCAATAGCAGAAAAAGGCTTGGTGAAATTCAATAGTTATTTCCTCTCTTAATCAAAAACGCGTTAACTCGGTGAGATAAGCAGTTTTTGAACAAATGGTTATATCTTTTGATCTTGTCGCTGGATTACACTGAATTTGACATATATTGTGCAGAATCATGTCCTATACAAAATCTATCAACAGCAGAAACAGGCTTGGTGAAATTCATTAGTTATTTCCTCTCTTAATCAAAAACGCTTCAACTCCGTGAGATCAGCACTTTTTGCATGAATGGCTATATATTTTGATCTTGTCGCGGGATTACACTGAATTTGTCATATATTGTGCAGAATCATGTCCTTAACAACATATATCAACAGCAGAAACCAGCATGAATAAATTTATTAGTTATTTCCACTCCAACTCAAAAACGCTTCAACCCGATAAGATAAACACTTTTTGAACGAATGGCTTTATCTTTTGAACCTGTGATGGGATTACACTGAATTTGACATATATTGTGCAGAATCATGTTCTAAACAACATATATCCAGCAGAAACCAGCTTGATGAAATTCATGAGTTATTTCCAGTCCAACTCTAAAACGATTTAACTCGATAAGATAAGCAGTTGTTGACCTTATGGCTATATCTTTTGAACTTGTAGCTGGATTACACTGAATTTGACATATTGTGCAGATTCATGTCCTAAAAAGCATATTTCAACAACAGAAACCAGCTTGATGAAATTCATTAGTCATTTCCACTCAAAATCAAAAACGCTTCAAATCAGTGAGATAAGCACTTTTTGACCTTATGGCGATATCTTTTTAACTTATAGCTGGATTACACTGAATTTGACATATATTGTGCAGAATCAAGTCCTAAACAACATATATCAACAGCAAAAACCAGCATATTGAAATTCATTAGTTATTTCCACTCCAACTCAAAAACGCTTCAACTCTGTGAGATTAGCAGTTTTTGCACGAATGGCTATATCTTTTGATCTTGTCGCTGGATTACACTGAATTTGACATATATTGGACAGAATCATGTTCTATACAACATCTATCACCAGCAGAAACAGGCTTGGTGAATTTCAATAGTTATTTCCTCTCTTAATCAAAAACGCTTCAACTAGGTGTGATAAGCACTTTTTGAACGAATGGCTACATGTTATGAACCGGTGATGGGATTACACTGAATTTGACATATATTGTGCAGAATCAAGTCCTAAACAACATATTTCAACAGCAGAAACCAGCATGATGAAATTCACGAGTTATTTCCACTCCAACTCAAAAAGGATTAAACTCGATAAGATAAGCAGTTTTTGACCTTTTGGCCATATCTTTTGATCTTGTAGCTGGATTACACTGAATTTGACATATATTGTGCAGAAACATGTTCTAAACAACATATTTCAACAGCAGAAACCAGCTTGATGAAATTCAAAAGTTATTTCCACTCCTAATCAAAAACGCTTCAACTCGGTGATATAAGCACTTTTTGAACGAATGGCTATATCTTTTGAACTTGTGAAGGAATTACACTGAATTTGACATATATTGTGCAGAATCATGTCCTAAACAACATATTTCAACAGCAGAAACCAGCTTGATGAAATTAAAAAGTTATTTCCACTCCTAATCAAAAATGCTTCAACCCGGTGAGATAAGTACTTTTTGAACGAATGGCTATATATTTTGATCTTGAAGCTGGGTTACACTGAATTTGACATATATTGTGCAGAATCATGTTCTAAACAAGATATTTCAACAGCAGAAAACGGCTTGATGAAATTCATTAGTTATTTCCACTACTAGTCAAAAACGCTTCAAGTCAGTGATATAAGAACTTTTTGAACGAATGGCTATATCTTTTGAATTTGTACCTGGATTACACTGAATTTGACATATTTTGTGCAGAATCATGTCCGAAACAACATATTTCCACAGCAGAAACCAGCTTAATGAAATTCTTTTTTTTTTTTCCACTCCTAATCAAAAACGCTTCAACTCAGTGAGATGAAGACTTTTTGAACGAATGGCTATATCTTTTGAACCTGTGATGGGATCACACTGAATTTGACATATATTGTACAAAATCATGTCCTAAACAGCATATATCAACAGCAAAAACCAGCATATTGAAATTCACCATTTAATTCCACTCCAACTCAAAACGCTTCAACTCGTTGAGATAAGCAGTTTTTGAACGAATGGCTATATCTTTTGATCTTGTCGCTGGATTATACTGAATTTGACATATATAGTGCAGAATCATGTCCTAAACAACACATATCAACAGCAAAAAAACAGCATATTGAAATTCATTAGTTATTTCCACTCCAACTCAAAAACGCTTCAACTCTGTGAGATTAGCAGTTTTTGCACGAATGGCTATATCTTTTGATCTTGTCGCTGGATTACACTGAATTTGACATATATTGGACAGAATCATGTTCTATACAACATCTATCACCAGCAGAAACAGGCTTGGTGAATTTCAATAGTTATTTCCTCTCTTAATCAAAAACGCTTCAACTAGGTGTGATAAGCACTTTTTGAACGAATGGCTACATGTTATGAACCGGTGATGGGATTACACTGAATTTGACATATATTGTGCAGAATCAAGTCCTAAACAACATATTTCAACAGCAGAAACCAGCATGATGAAATTCATGAGTTATTTCCACTCCAACTCAAAAAGGATTAAACTCGATAAGATAAGCAGTTTTTGACCTTTTGGCCATATCTTTTGATCTTGTAGCTGGATTACACTGAATTTGACATATATTGTGCAGAAACATGTTCTAAACAACATATTTCAACAGCAGAAACCAGCTTGATGAAATTCAAAAGTTATTTCCACTCCTAATCAAAAACGCTTCAACTCGGTGAGATAAGCACTTTTTGAACGAATGGCTATATATTTTGATCTTGAAGCTGGGTTACACTGAATTTGACATATATTGTGCAGAATCATGTTCTAAACAAGATATTTCAACAGCAGAAAACGGCTTGATGAAATTCATTAGTTATTTCCACTACTAGTCAAAAACGCTTCAAGTCAGTGATATAAGAACTTTTTGAACGAATGGCTATATCTTTTGAATTTGTACCTGGATTACACTGAATTTGACATATTTTGTGCAGAATCATGTCCGAAACAACATATTTCCACAGCAGAAACCAGCTTAATGAAATTCTTTTTCTTTTTTCCACTCCTAATCAAAAACGCTTCAACTCAGTGAGATGAAGACTTTTTGAACGAATGGCTATATCTTTTGAACCTGTGATGGGATCACACTGAATTTGACATATATTGTACAAAATCATGTCCTAAACAGCATATATCAACAGCAAAAACCAGCATATTGAAATTCACCATTTAATTCCACTCCAACTCAAAACGCTTCAACTCGTTGAGATAAGCAGTTTTTGAACGAATGGCTATATCTTTTGATCTTGTCGCTGGATTATACTGAATTTGACATATATTGTGCAGAATCATGTCCTAAACAACATATATCAACAGCAAAAACCAGCATATTGAAATTCATCAGTTATTTCCACTCCAACTCAAAAATGATTTTACTCGGTAAGATAAGCACTTTTTGAACTTAAGGCTATATCTTTTGATCTTGACGCTGGATTGCACTGAATTTGACATATGTTGTGTAGAATCATGTCCTAAACAACATATTTCAACAGCAGAAACCAGCTTGATGAAATTCATTTGTTATTTCCACTCCTCATCAAAAACGCTTCAACTCAGAGAGATAAGCACTTTTTGATCTTATGGCTATATCTTTTGAATTTATAGCTGGATTACACTGAATTCGACATATATAGTGCAGAATCATGTCCTAAACAACACATATCAACAGCAAAAAAACAGCATATTGTAATTCATTAGTAATTTCCACTCCAACTCATAAACGCTTCAACTCGGTGAGATAAGCAGTTTTTGAACGAATGGCTATATCTTTTGATCTTGTCGCTGGATTACACTGAATTTGACATATATTGTGCAGAATCATGTCCTATACAACATCTATCAATAGCAGAAAAAGGCTTGGTGAAATTCAATAGTTATTTCCTCTCTTAATCAAAAACGCGTTAACTCGGTGAGATAAGCACTTTTTGAACAAATGGTTATATCTTTTGATCTTGTCGCTGGATTACACTGAATTTGACATATATTGTGCAGAATCATGTCCTATACAAAATCTATCAACAGCAGAAACAGGCTTGGTGAAATTCATTAGTTATTTCCTCTCTTAATCAAAAACGCTTCAACTCCGTGAGATCAGCACTTTTTGCATGAATGGCTATATATTTTGATCTTGTCGCGGGATTACACTGAATTTGTCATATATTGTGCAGAATCATGTCCTTAACAACATATATCAACAGCAGAAACCAGCATGAATAAATTTATTAGTTATTTCCACTCCAACTCAAAAACGCTTCAACCCGATAAGATAAACACTTTTTGAACGAATGGCTTTATCTTTTGAACCTGTGATGGGATTACACTGAATTTGACATATATTGTGCAGAATCATGTTCTAAACAACATATATCCAGCAGAAACCAGCTTGATGAAATTCATGAGTTATTTCCAGTCCAACTCTAAAACGATTTAACTCGATAAGATAAGCAGTTGTTGACCTTATGGCTATATCTTTTGAACTTGTAGCTGGATTACACTGAATTTGACATATTGTGCAGATTCATGTCCTAAAAAACATATTTCAACAACAGAAACCAGCTTGATGAAATTCATTAGTCATTTCCACTCAAAATCAAAAACGCTTCAAATCAGTGAGATAAGCACTTTTTGACCTTATGGCGATATCTTTTTAACTTATAGCTGGATTACACTGAATTTGACATATATTGTGCAGAATCAAGTCCTAAACAACATATATCAACAGCAAAAACCAGCATATTGAAATTCATTAGTTATTTCCACTCCAACTGAAAAACGCTTCAACTCTGTGAGATTAGCAGTTTTTGCACGAATGGCTATATCTTTTGATCTTGTCGCTGGATTACACTGAATTTGACATATATTGGACAGAATCATGTTCTATACAACATCTATCACCAGCAGAAACAGGCTTGGTGAATTTCAATAGTTATTTCCTCTCTTAATCAAAAACGCTTCAACTAGGTGTGATAAGCACTTTTTGAACGAATGGCTACATGTTATGAACCGGTGATGGGATTACACTGAATTTGACATATATTGTGCAGAATCAAGTCCTAAACAACATATTTCAACAGCAGAAACCAGCATGATGAAATTCATGAGTTATTTCCACTCCAACTCAAAAAGGATTAAACTCGATAAGATAAGCAGTTTTTGACCTTTTGGCCATATCTTTTGATCTTGTAGCTGGATTACACTGAATTTGACATATATTGTGCAGAAACATGTTCTAAACAACATATTTCAACAGCAGAAACCAGCTTGATGAAATTCAAAAGTTATTTCCACTCCTAATCAAAAACGCTTCAACTCGGTGAGATAAGCACTTTTTGAACGAATGGCTATATCTTTTGAACTTGTGAAGGAATTACACTGAATTTGACATATATTGTGCAGAATCATGTCCTAAACAACATATTTCAACAGCAGAAACCAGCTCGATGAAATTAAAAAGTTATTTCCACTCCTAATCAAAAATGCTTCAACCCGGTGAGATAAGTACTTTTTGAACGAATGGCTATATATTTTGATCTTGAAGCTGGGTTACACTGAATTTGACATATATTGTGCAGAATCATGTTCTAAACAAGATATTTCAACAGCAGAAAACGGCTTGATGAAATTCATTAGTTATTTCCACTCCTAATCAAAAACGCTTCAACTCGGTGAGAAAAGCACTTTTTGATCTTATGGCTATATCTTTTGAATTTATAGCTGGATTACACTGAATTCGACATATATAGTGCAGAATCATGTCCTAAACAACACATATCAACAGCAAAAAAACAGCATATTGTAATTCATTAGTAATTTCCACTCCAACTCATAAACGCTTCAACTCGGTGAGATAAGCAGTTTTTGAACGAATGGCTATATCTTTTGATCTTGTCGCTGGATTACACTGAATTTGACATATATTGTGCAGAATCATGTCCTATACAACATCTATCAATAGCAGAAAAAGGCTTGGTGAAATTCAATAGTTATTTCCTCTCTTAATCAAAAACGCGTTAACTCGGTGAGATAAGCAGTTTTTGAACAAATGGTTATATCTTTTGATCTTGTCGCTGGATTACACTGAATTTGACATATATTGTGCAGAATCATGTCCTATACAAAATCTATCAACAGCAGAAACAGGCTTGGTGAAATTCATTAGTTATTTCCTCTCTTAATCAAAAACGCTTCAACTCCGTGAGATCAGCACTTTTTGCATGAATGGCTATATATTTTGATCTTGTCGCGGGATTACACTGAATTTGTCATATATTGTGCAGAATCATGTCCTTAACAACATATATCAACAGCCGAAACCAGCATGAATAAATTTATTAGTTATTTCCACTCCAACTCAAAAACGCTTCAACCCGATAAGATAAACACTTTTTGAACGAATGGCTTTATCTTTTGAACCTGTGATGGGATTACACTGAATTTGACATATATTGTGCAGAATCATGTTCTAAACAACATATATCCAGCAGAAACCAGCTTGATGAAATTCATGAGTTATTTCCAGTCCAACTCTAAAACGATTTAACTCGATAAGATAAGCAGTTGTTGACCTTATGGCTATATCTTTTGAACTTGTAGCTGGATTACACTGAATTTGACATATTGTGCAGATTCATGTCCTAAAAAACATATTTCAACAACAGAAACCAGCTTGATGAAATTCATTAGTCATTTCCACTCAAAATCAAAAACGCTTCAAATCAGTGAGATAAGCACTTTTTGACCTTATGGCGATATCTTTTTAACTTATAGCTGGATTACACTGAATTTGACATATATTGTGCAGAATCAAGTCCTAAACAACATATATCAACAGCAAAAACCAGCATATTGAAATTCATTAGTTATTTCCACTCCAACTCAAAAACGCTTCAACTCTGTGAGATTAGCAGTTTTTGCACGAATGGCTATATCTTTTGATCTTGTCGCTGGATTACACTGAATTTGACATATATTGGACAGAATCATGTTCTATACAACATCTATCACCAGCAGAAACAGGCTTGGTGAATTTCAATAGTTATTTCCTCTCTTAATCAAAAACGCTTCAACTAGGTGTGATAAGCACTTTTTGAACGAATGGCTACATGTTATGAACCGGTGATGGGATTACACTGAATTTGACATATATTGTGCAGAATCAAGTCCTAAACAACATATTTCAACAGCAGAAACCAGCATGATGAAATTCATGAGTTATTTCCACTCCAACTCAAAAAGGATTAAACTCGATAAGATAAGCAGTTTTTGACCTTTTGGCCATATCTTTTGATCTTGTAGCTGGATTACACTGAATTTGACATATATTGTGCAGAAACATGTTCTAAACAACATATTTCAACAGCAGAAACCAGCTTGATGAAATTCAAAAGTTATTTCCACTCCTAATCAAAAACGCTTCAACTCGGTGAGATAAGCACTTTTTGAACGAATGGCTATATCTTTTGAACTTGTGAAGGAATTACACTGAATTTGACATATATTGTGCAGAATCATGTCCTAAACAACATATTTCAACAGCAGAAACCAGCTCGATGAAATTAAAAAGTTATTTCCACTCCTAATCAAAAATGCTTCAACCCGGTGAGATAAGTACTTTTTGAACGAATGGCTATATATTTTGATCTTGAAGCTGGGTTACACTGAATTTGACATATATTGTGCAGAATCATGTTCTAAACAAGATATTTCAACAGCAGAAAATGGCTTGATGAAATTCATTAGTTATTTCCACTACTAGTCAAAAACGCTTCAAGTCAGTGATATAAGAACTTTTTGAACGAATGGCTATATCTTTTGAATTTGTACCTGGATTACACTGAATTTGACATATTTTGTGCAGAATCATGTCCGAAACAACATATTTCCACAGCAGAAACCAGCTTAATGAAATTCTTTTTTTTTTTTCCACTCCTAATCAAAAACGCTTCAACTCAGTGAGATGAAGACTTTTTGAACGAATGGCTATATCTTTTGAACCTGTGATGGGATCACACTGAATTTGACATATATTGTACAAAATCATGTCCTAAACAGCATATATCAACAGCAAAAACCAGCATATTGAAATTCACCATTTAATTCCACTCCAACTCAAAACGCTTCAACTCGTTGAGATAAGCAGTTTTTGAACGAATGGCTATATCTTTTGATCTTGTCGCTGGATTATACTGAATTTGACATATATTGTGCAGAATCATGTCCTAAACAACATATATCAACAGCAAAAACCAGCATATTGAAATTCATCAGTTATTTCCACTCCAACTCAAAAATGATTTTACTCGGTAAGATAAGCACTTTTTGAACTTAAGGCTATATCTTTTGATCTTGACGCTGGATTGCACTGAATTTGACATATGTTGTGTAGAATCATGTCCTAAACAACATATTTCAACAGCAGAAACCAGCTTGATGAAATTCATTTGTTATTTCCACTCCTCATCAAAAACGCTTCAACTCAGAGAGATAAGCACTTTTTGATCTTATGGCTATATCTTTTGAATTTATAGCTGGATTACACTGAATTCGACATATATAGTGCAGAATCATGTCCTAAACAACACATATCAACAGCAAAAAAACAGCATATTGTAATTCATTAGTAATTTCCACTCCAACTCATAAACGCTTCAACTCGGTGAGATAAGCAGTTTTTGAACGAATGGCTATATCTTTTGATCTTGTCGCTGGATTACACTGAATTTGACATATATTGTGCAGAATCATGTCCTATACAACATCTATCAATAGCAGAAAAAGGCTTGGTGAAATTCAATAGTTATTTCCTCTCTTAATCAAAAACGCGTTAACTCGGTGAGATAAGCAGTTTTTGAACAAATGGTTATATCTTTTGATCTTGTCGCTGGATTACACTGAATTTGACATATATTGTGCAGAATCATGTCCTATACAAAATCTATCAACAGCAGAAACAGGCTTGGTGAAATTCATTAGTTATTTCCTCTCTTAATCAAAAACGCTTCAACTCCGTGAGATCAGCACTTTTTGCATGAATGGCTATATATTTTGATCTTGTCGCGGGATTACACTGAATTTGTCATATATTGTGCAGAATCATGTCCTTAACAACATATATCAACAGCAGAAACCAGCATGAATAAATTTATTAGTTATTTCCACTCCAACTCAAAAACGCTTCAACCCGATAAGATAAACACTTTTTGAACGAATGGCTTTATCTTTTGAACCTGTGATGGGATTACACTGAATTTGACATATATTGTGCAGAATCATGTTCTAAACAACATATATCCAGCAGAAACCAGCTTGATGAAATTCATGAGTTATTTCCAGTCCAACTCTAAAACGATTTAACTCGATAAGATAAGCAGTTGTTGACCTTATGGCTATATCTTTTGAACTTGTAGCTGGATTACACTGAATTTGACATATTGTGCAGATTCATGTCCTAAAAAACATATTTCAACAACAGAAACCAGCTTGATGAAATTCATTAGTCATTTCCACTCAAAATCAAAAACGCTTCAAATCAGTGAGATAAGCACTTTTTGACCTTATGGCGATATCTTTTTAACTTATAGCTGGATTACACTGAATTTGACATATATTGTGCAGAATCAAGTCCTAAACAACATATATCAACAGCAAAAACCAGCATATTGAAATTCATTAGTTATTTCCACTCCAACTCAAAAACGCTTCAACTCTGTGAGATTAGCAGTTTTTGCACGAATGGCTATATCTTTTGATCTTGTCGCTGGATTACACTGAATTTGACATATATTGGACAGAATCATGTTCTATACAACATCTATCACCAGCAGAAACAGGCTTGGTGAATTTCAATAGTTATTTCCTCTCTTAATCAAAAACGCTTCAACTAGGTGTGATAAGCACTTTTTGAACGAATGGCTACATGTTATGAACCGGTGATGGGATTACACTGAATTTGACATATATTGTGCAGAATCAAGTCCTAAACAACATATTTCAACAGCAGAAACCAGCATGATGAAATTCATGAGTTATTTCCACTCCAACTCAAAAAGGATTAAACTCGATAAGATAAGCAGTTTTTGACCTTTTGGCCATATCTTTTGATCTTGTAGCTGGATTACACTGAATTTGACATATATTGTGCAGAAACATGTTCTAAACAACATATTTCAACAGCAGAAACCAGCTTGATGAAATTCAAAAGTTATTTCCACTCCTAATCAAAAACGCTTCAACTCGGTGAGATAAGCACTTTTTGAACGAATGGCTATATCTTTTGAACTTGTGAAGGAATTACACTGAATTTGACATATATTGTGCAGAATCATGTCCTAAACAACATATTTCAACAGCAGAAACCAGCTCGATGAAATTAAAAAGTTATTTCCACTCCTAATCAAAAATGCTTCAACCCGGTGAGATAAGTACTTTTTGAACGAATGGCTATATATTTTGATCTTGAAGCTGGGTTACACTGAATTTGACATATATTGTGCAGAATCATGTTCTAAACAAGATATTTCAACAGCAGAAAACGGCTTGATGAAATTCATTAGTTATTTCCACTACTAGTCAAAAACGCTTCAAGTCAGTGATATAAGAACTTTTTGAACGAATGGCTATATCTTTTGAATTTGTACCTGGATTACACTGAATTTGACATATTTTGTGCAGAATCATGTCCGAAACAACATATTTCCACAGCAGAAACCAGCTTAATGAAATTCTTTTTTTTTTTTCCACTCCTAATCAAAAACGCTTCAACTCAGTGAGATGAAGACTTTTTGAACGAATGGCTATATCTTTTGAACCTGTGATGGGATCACACTGAATTTGACATATATTGTACAAAATCATGTCCTAAACAGCATATATCAACAGCAAAAACCAGCATATTGAAATTCACCATTTAATTCCACTCCAACTCAAAACGCTTCAACTCGTTGAGATAAGCAGTTTTTGAACGAATGGCTATATCTTTTGATCTTGTCGCTGGATTATACTGAATTTGACATATATTGTGCAGAATCATGTCCTAAACAACATATATCAACAGCAAAAACCAGCATATTGAAATTCATCAGTTATTTCCACTCCAACTCAAAAATGATTTTACTCGGTAAGATAAGCACTTTTTGAACTTAAGGCTATATCTTTTGATCTTGACGCTGGATTGCACTGAATTTGACATATGTTGTGTAGAATCATGTCCTAAACAACATATTTCAACAGCAGAAACCAGCTTGATGAAATTCATTTGTTATTTCCACTCCTCATCAAAAACGCTTCAACTCAGAGAGATAAGCACTTTTTGATCTTATGGCTATATCTTTTGAATTTATAGCTGGATTACACTGAATTCGACATATATAGTGCAGAATCATGTCCTAAACAACACATATCAACAGCAAAAAAACAGCATATTGTAATTCATTAGTAATTTCCACTCCAACTCATAAACGCTTCAACTCGGTGAGATAAGCAGTTTTTGAACGAATGGCTGTATCTTTTGATCTTGTCGCTGGATTACACTGAATTTGACATATATTGTGCAGAATCATGTCCTATACAACATCTATCAATAGCAGAAAAAGGCTTGGTGAAATTCAATAGTTATTTCCTCTCTTAATCAAAAACGCGTTAACTCGGTGAGATAAGCAGTTTTTGAACAAATGGTTATATCTTTTGATCTTGTCGCTGGATTACACTGAATTTGACATATATTGTGCAGAATCATGTCCTATACAAAATCTATCAACAGCAGAAACAGGCTTGGTGAAATTCATTAGTTATTTCCTCTCTTAATCAAAAACGCTTCAACTCCGTGAGATCAGCACTTTTTGCATGAATGGCTATATATTTTGATCTTGTCGCGGGATTACACTGAATTTGTCATATATTGTGCAGAATCATGTCCTTAACAACATATATCAACAGCAGAAACCAGCATGAATAAATTTATTAGTTATTTCCACTCCAACTCAAAAACGCTTCAACCCTATAAGATAAACACTTTTTGAACGAATGGCTTTATCTTTTGAACCTGTGATGGGATTACACTGAATTTGACATATATTGTGCAGAATCATGTTCTAAACAACATATATCCAGCAGAAACCAGCTTGATGAAATTCATGAGTTATTTCCAGTCCAACTCTAAAACGATTTAACTCGATAAGATAAGCAGTTGTTGACCTTATGGCTATATCTTTTGAACTTGTAGCTGGATTACACTGAATTTGACATATTGTGCAGATTCATGTCCTAAAAAACATATTTCAACAACAGAAACCAGCTTGATGAAATTCATTAGTCATTTCCACTCAAAATCAAAAACGCTTCAAATCAGTGAGATAAGCACTTTTTGACCTTATGGCGATATCTTTTTAACTTATAGCTGGATTACACTGAATTTGACATATATTGTGCAGAATCAAGTCCTAAACAACATATATCAACAGCAAAAACCAGCATATTGAAATTCATTAGTTATTTCCACTCCAACTCAAAAACGCTTCAACTCTGTGAGATTAGCAGTTTTTGCACGAATGGCTATATCTTTTGATCTTGTCGCTGGATTACACTGAATTTGACATATATTGGACAGAATCATGTTCTATACAACATCTATCACCAGCAGAAACAGGCTTGGTGAATTTCAATAGTTATTTCCTCTCTTAATCAAAAACGCTTCAACTAGGTGTGATAAGCACTTTTTGAACGAATGGCTACATGTTATGAACCGGTGATGGGATTACACTGAATTTGACATATATTGTGCAGAATCAAGTCCTAAACAACATATTTCAACAGCAGAAACCAGCATGATGAAATTCATGAGTTATTTCCACTCCAACTCAAAAAGGATTAAACTCGATAAGATAAGCAGTTTTTGACCTTTTGGCCATATCTTTTGATCTTGTAGCTGGATTACACTGAATTTGACATATATTGTGCAGAAACATGTTCTAAACAACATATTTCAACAGCAGAAACCAGCTTGATGAAATTCAAAAGTTATTTCCACTCCTAATCAAAAACGCTTCAACTCGGTGAGATAAGCACTTTTTGAACGAATGGCTATATCTTTTGAACTTGTGAAGGAATTACACTGAATTTGACATATATTGTGCAGAATCATGTCCTAAACAACATATTTCAACAGCAGAAACCAGCTCGATGAAATTAAAAAGTTATTTCCACTCCTAATCAAAAATGCTTCAACCCGGTGAGATAAGTACTTTTTGAACGAATGGCTATATATTTTGATCTTGAAGCTGGGTTACACTGAATTTGACATATATTGTGCAGAATCATGTTCTAAACAAGATATTTCAACAGCAGAAAACGGCTTGATGAAATTCATTAGTTATTTCCACTACTAGTCAAAAACGCTTCAAGTCAGTGATATAAGAACTTTTTGAACGAATGGCTATATCTTTTGAATTTGTACCTGGATTACACTGAATTTGACATATTTTGTGCAGAATCATGTCCGAAACAACATATTTCCACAGCAGAAACCAGCTTAATGAAATTCTTTTTTTTTTTTCCACTCCTAATCAAAAACGCTTCAACTCAGTGAGATGAAGACTTTTTGAACGAATGGCTATATCTTTTGAACCTGTGATGGGATCACACTGAATTTGACATATATTGTACAAAATCATGTCCTAAACAGCATATATCAACAGCAAAAACCAGCATATTGAAATTCACCATTTAATTCCACTCCAACTCAAAACGCTTCAACTCGTTGAGATAAGCAGTTTTTGAACGAATGGCTATATCTTTTGATCTTGTCGCTGGATTATACTGAATTTGACATATATTGTGCAGAATCATGTCCTAAACAACATATATCAACAGCAAAAACCAGCATATTGAAATTCATCAGTTATTTCCACTCCAACTCAAAAATGATTTTACTCGGTAAGATAAGCACTTTTTGAACTTAAGGCTATATCTTTTGATCTTGACGCTGGATTGCACTGAATTTGACATATGTTGTGTAGAATCATGTCCTAAACAACATATTTCAACAGCAGAAACCAGCTTGATGAAATTCATTTGTTATTTCCACTCCTCATCAAAAACGCTTCAACTCAGAGAGATAAGCACTTTTTGATCTTATGGCTATATCTTTTGAATTTATAGCTGGATTACACTGAATTCGACATATATAGTGCAGAATCATGTCCTAAACAACACATATCAACAGCAAAAAAACAGCATATTGTAATTCATTAGTAATTTCCACTCCAACTCATAAACGCTTCAACTCGGTGAGATAAGCAGTTTTTGAACGAATGGCTATATCTTTTGATCTTGTCGCTGGATTACACTGAATTTGACATATATTGTGCAGAATCATGTCCTATACAACATCTATCAATAGCAGAAAAAGGCTTGGTGAAATTCAATAGTTATTTCCTCTCTTAATCAAAAACGCGTTAACTCGGTGAGATAAGCAGTTTTTGAACAAATGGTTATATCTTTTGATCTTGTCGCTGGATTACACTGAATTTGACATATATTGTGCAGAATCATGTCCTATACAAAATCTATCAACAGCAGAAACAGGCTTGGTGAAATTCATTAGTTATTTCCTCTCTTAATCAAAAACGCTTCAACTCCGTGAGATCAGCACTTTTTGCATGAATGGCTATATATTTTGATCTTGTCGCGGGATTACACTGAATTTGTCATATATTGTGCAGAATCATGTCCTTAACAACATATATCAACAGCAGAAACCAGCATGAATAAATTTATTAGTTATTTCCACTCCAACTCAAAAACGCTTCAACCCGATAAGATAAACACTTTTTGAACGAATGGCTTTATCTTTTGAACCTGTGATGGGATTACACTGAATTTGACATATATTGTGCAGAATCATGTTCTAAACAACATATATCCAGCAGAAACCAGCTTGATGAAATTCATGAGTTATTTCCAGTCCAACTCTAAAACGATTTAACTCGATAAGATAAGCAGTTGTTGACCTTATGGCTATATCTTTTGAACTTGTAGCTGGATTACACTGAATTTGACATATTGTGCAGATTCATGTCCTAAAAAACATATTTCAACAACAGAAACCAGCTTGATGAAATTCATTAGTCATTTCCACTCAAAATCAAAAACGCTTCAAATCAGTGAGATAAGCACTTTTTGACCTTATGGCGATATCTTTTTAACTTATAGCTGGATTACACTGAATTTGACATATATTGTGCAGAATCAAGTCCTAAACAACATATATCAACAGCAAAAACCAGCATATTGAAATTCATTAGTTATTTCCACTCCAACTCAAAAACGCTTCAACTCTGTGAGATTAGCAGTTTTTGCACGAATGGCTATATCTTTTGATCTTGTCGCTGGATTACACTGAATTTGACATATATTGGACAGAATCATGTTCTATACAACATCTATCACCAGCAGAAACAGGCTTGGTGAATTTCAATAGTTATTTCCTCTCTTAATCAAAAACGCTTCAACTAGGTGTGATAAGCACTTTTTGAACGAATGGCTACATGTTATGAACCGGTGATGGGATTACACTGAATTTGACATATATTGTGCAGAATCAAGTCCTAAACAACATATTTCAACAGCAGAAACCAGCATGATGAAATTCATGAGTTATTTCCACTCCAACTCAAAAAGGATTAAACTCGATAAGATAAGCAGTTTTTGACCTTTTGGCCATATCTTTTGATCTTGTGGCTGGATTACACTGAATTTCATATATATTGTGCAGAATCATGTCCTAAAAAACATATATCAACAGCAAAAACCAACTTGTTGAAATTCATTAGTTATTTCCACTCCTAATCAAAAACGCTTTAACTCGGTGAGATAAGCACTTTTTGAACAAATGGCTATATCTTTTGAACTTGTGAAGGGATTACACTGAATTTGACATATATTGTGCAGAAACATGTTCTAAACAACATATTTCAACAGCAGAAACCAGCTTGATGAAATTCATTAGTTATTTCCGTTCCTAATTAAAAACGCTTCAATCCGATAAGATATACACTTTTTGATCGAATGGCTATATCTTTTGAACCGGTGAAGGGATTACACTGAAGTTGACATATATTGTGCAGAATAATGTGCTAATCAACATATTTCAACAGTAGAAACCAACCTGATGAAATTCATTAGTTATTTCCACTCCTAATCAAAAACGCTTCAACTCGGTGAGATAAGCACTTTTTGAACGAATGGCTATATCTTTTGAACTTGTGAAGGAATTACACTGAATTTGACATATATTGTGCAGAATCATGTCCTAAACAACATATTTCAACAGCAGAAACCAGCTCGATGAAATTAAAAAGTTATTTCCACTCCTAATCAAAAATGCTTCAACCCGGTGAGATAAGTACTTTTTGAACGAATGGCTATATATTTTGATCTTGAAGCTGGGTTACACTGAATTTGACATATATTGTGCAGAATCATGTTCTAAACAAGATATTTCAACAGCAGAAAACGGCTTGATGAAATTCATTAGTTATTTCCACTACTAGTCAAAAACGCTTCAAGTCAGTGATATAAGAACTTTTTGAACGAATGGCTATATCTTTTGAATTTGTACCTGGATTACACTGAATTTGACATATTTTGTGCAGAATCATGTCCGAAACAACATATTTCCACAGCAGAAACCAGCTTAATGAAATTCTTTTTTTTTTTTCCACTCCTAATCAAAAACGCTTCAACTCAGTGAGATGAAGACTTTTTGAACGAATGGCTATATCTTTTGAACCTGTGATGGGATCACACTGAATTTGACATATATTGTACAAAATCATGTCCTAAACAGCATATATCAACAGCAAAAACCAGCATATTGAAATTCACCATTTAATTCCACTCCAACTCAAAACGCTTCAACTCGTTGAGATAAGCAGTTTTTGAACGAATGGCTATATCTTTTGATCTTGTCGCTGGATTATACTGAATTTGACATATATTGTGCAGAATCATGTCCTAAACAACATATATCAACAGCAAAAACCAGCATATTGAAATTCATCAGTTATTTCCACTCCAACTCAAAAATGATTTTACTCGGTAAGATAAGCACTTTTTGAACTTAAGGCTATATCTTTTGATCTTGACGCTGGATTGCACTGAATTTGACATATGTTGTGTAGAATCATGTCCTAAACAACATATTTCAACAGCAGAAACCAGCTTGATGAAATTCATTTGTTATTTCCACTCCTCATCAAAAACGCTTCAACTCAGAGAGATAAGCACTTTTTGATCTTATGGCTATATCTTTTGAATTTATAGCTGGATTACACTGAATTCGACATATATAGTGCAGAATCATGTCCTAAACAACACATATCAACAGCAAAAAAACAGCATATTGTAATTCATTAGTAATTTCCGCTCCAACTCATAAACGCTTCAACTCGGTGAGATAAGCAGTTTTTGAACGAATGGCTATATCTTTTGATCTTGTCGCTGGATTACACTGAATTTGACATATATTGTGCAGAATCATGTCCTATACAACATCTATCAATAGCAGAAAAAGGCTTGGTGAAATTCAATAGTTATTTCCTCTCTTAATCAAAAACGCGTTAACTCGGTGAGATAAGCAGTTTTTGAACAAATGGTTATATCTTTTGATCTTGTCGCTGGATTACACTGAATTTGACATATATTGTGCAGAATCATGTCCTATACAAAATCTATCAACAGCAGAAACAGGCTTGGTGAAATTCATTAGTTATTTCCTCTCTTAATCAAAAACGCTTCAACTCCGTGAGATCAGCACTTTTTGCATGAATGGCTATATATTTTGATCTTGTCGCGGGATTACACTGAATTTGTCATATATTGTGCAGAATCATGTCCTTAACAACATATATCAACAGCAGAAACCAGCATGAATAAATTTATTAGTTATTTCCACTCCAACTCAAAAACGCTTCAACCCGATAAGATAAACACTTTTTGAACGAATGGCTTTATCTTTTGAACCTGTGATGGGATTACACTGAATTTGACATATATTGTGCAGAATCATGTTCTAAACAACATATATCCAGCAGAAACCAGCTTGATGAAATTCATGAGTTATTTCCAGTCCAACTCTAAAACGATTTAACTCGATAAGATAAGCAGTTGTTGACCTTATGGCTATATCTTTTGAACTTGTAGCTGGATTACACTGAATTTGACATATTGTGCAGATTCATGTCCTAAAAAACATATTTCAACAACAGAAACCAGCTTGATGAAATTCATTAGTCATTTCCACTCAAAATCAAAAACGCTTCAAATCAGTGAGATAAGCACTTTTTGACCTTATGGCTCTATCTTTTTAACTTATAGCTGGATTACACTGAATTTGACATATATTGTGCAGAATCAAGTCCTAAACAACATATATCAACAGCAAAAACCAGCATATTGAAATTCATTAGTTATTTCCACTCCAACTCAAAAACGCTTCAACTCTGTGAGATTAGCAGTTTTTGCACGAATGGCTATATCTTTTGATCTTGTCGCTGGATTACACTGAATTTGACATATATTGGACAGAATCATGTTCTATACAACATCTATCACCAGCAGAAACAGGCTTGGTGAATTTCAATAGTTATTTCCTCTCTTAATCAAAAACGCTTCAACTAGGTGTGATAAGCACTTTTTGAACGAATGGCTACATGTTATGAACCGGTGATGGGATTACACTGAATTTGACATATATTGTGCAGAATCAAGTCCTAAACAACATATTTCAACAGCAGAAACCAGCATGATGAAATTCATGAGTTATTTCCACTCCAACTCAAAAAGGATTAAACTCGATAAGATAAGCAGTTTTTGACCTTTTGGCCATATCTTTTGATCTTGTAGCTGGATTACACTGAATTTCATATATATTGTGCAGAATCATGTCCTAAAAAACATATATCAACAGCAAAAACCAACTTGTTGAAATTCATTAGTTATTTCCACTCCTAATCAAAAACGCTTTAACTCGGTGAGATAAGCACTTTTTGAACAAATGGCTATATCTTTTGAACTTGTGAAGGGATTACACTGAATTTGACATATATTGTGCAGAAACATGTTCTAAACAACATATTTCAACAGCAGAAACCAGCTTGATGAAATTCAAAAGTTATTTCCACTCCTAATCAAAAACGCTTCAACTCGGTGAGATAAGCACTTTTTGAACGAATGGCTATATCTTTTGAACTTGTGAAGGAATTACACTGAATTTGACATATATTGTGCAGAATCATGTCCTAAAAAACATATTTCAACAGCAGAAACCAGCTTGATGAAATTAAAAAGTTATTTCCACTCCTAATCAAAAATGCTTCAACCCGGTGAGATAAGTACTTTTTGAACGAATGGCTATATCTTTTGAACTTGTGAAGGGATTACACTTAATTTGACATATATTGTCCAGAATCATGTCCTAAACAACAAATTTCAAGAGCAGAAACCAGCTTGATGAAATTCATTAGTTATTTCTATTACTAATCAAAAACTCTTCAACTTGGTGAGATAAGCAATTTTTGAACGAATGAATATATTTTTTGAACCTGTGATGGGATTTCACTGAATTTGACATATATTGTGCAGAATCTTGTCCTAAACAACATATTTCAACAGCAGAAACCTGCTTGATGAAATTCATTAGTTATTTCCATTCCGAATCAAAAACGCTTCAACTCGGTGAGATAAGCATTTTTATGACGAATGGTTATATCTTTTGATCTTATCGCTGGATTAAACTGAATTTGACATGTGTTTTGCAGAATAATGTCCTAAACAACATATTTCAACAGCAGAAACCAACTTGACGAAATCCATCAGTTATTTCCACTCCTAATCAAAAACGCTTCAACCCGATAAGATAAGCAATTTTTGAACGAATGAATATATCTTTTGATCTTGTAGCTGGATTACACTGAATTTCATATATATTGTGCAGAATCATATCCTAAAAAACATATTTCAACAGCAGAAACCAGCTTGATGAAATTCATTGGTTATTTCCACTCCTAATCAAAAACGCTTTAACTCGGTGAGATAAGCACTTTTTGAACAAATGGCTATATCTTTTGAACTTGTGAAGGGATTACACTGAATTTGACATATATTGTGCAGAAACATGTTCTAAACAACATATTTCAACAGCAGAAACCAGCTTGATGAAATTCAAAAGTTATTTCCACTCCTAATCAAAAACGCTTCAACTCGGTGAGATAAGCACTTTTTGAACGAATGGCTATATCTTTTGAACTTGTGAAGGAATTACACTGAATTTGACATATATTGTGCAGAATCATGTCCTAAAAAAAGTATTTCAACAGCAGAAACCAGCTTGATGAAATTAAAAAGTTATTTCCACTCCTAATCAAAAATGCTTCAACCCGGTGAGATAAGTACTTTTTGAACGAATGGCTATATCTTTTGAACTTGTGAAGGGATTACACTTAATTTGACATATATTGTCCAGAATCATGTCCTAAACAACAAATTTCAAGAGCAGAAACCAGCTTGATGAAATTCATTAGTTATTTCTATTACTAATCAAAAACTCTTCAACTTGGTGAGATAAGCAATTTTTGAACGAATGAATATATTTTTTGAACCTGTGATGGGATTTCACTGAATTTGACATATATTGTGCATAATCTTGTCCTAAACAACATATTTCAACAGCAGAAACCTGCTTGATGAAATTCATTAGTTATTTCCATTCCGAATCAAAAACGCTTCAACTCAGAGAGATAAGCACTTTTTGATCTTATGGCTATATCTTTTGAATTTATAGCTGGATTACACTGAATTCGACATATATTGTGCAGAATCATGTCCTAAACAACACATATCAACAGCAAAAAAACAGCATATTGTAATTCATTAGTAATTTCCACTCCAACTCATAAACGCTTCAACTCGGTGAGATAAGCAGTTTTTGAACGAATGGCTATATCTTTTGATCTTGTCGCTGGATTACACTGAATTTGACATATATTGTGCAGAATCATGTCCTATACAACATCTATCAATAGCAGAAAAAGGCTTGGTGAAATTCAATAGTTATTTCCTCTCTTAATCAAAAACGCGTTAACTCGGTGAGATAAGCAGTTTTTGAACAAATGGTTATATCTTTTGATGTTGTCGCTGGATTACACTGAATTTGACATATATTGTGCAGAATCATGTCCTATACAAAATCTATCAACAGCAGAAACAGGCTTGGTGAAATTCATTAGTTATTTCCTCTCTTAATCAAAAACGCTTCAACTCCGTGAGATCAGCACTTTTTGCATGAATGGCTATATATTTTGATCTTGTCGCGGGATTACACTGAATTTGTCATATATTGTGCAGAATCATGTCCTTAACAACATATATCAACAGCAGAAACCAGCATGAATAAATTTATTAGTTATTTCCACTCCAACTCAAAAACGCTTCAACCCGATAAGATAAACACTTTTTGAACGAATGGCTTTATCTTTTGAACCTGTGATGGGATTACACTGAATTTGACATATATTGTGCAGAATCATGTTCTAAACAACATATATCCAGCAGAAACCAGCTTGATGAAATTCATGAGTTATTTCCAGTCCAACTCTAAAACGATTTAACTCGATAAGATAAGCAGTTGTTGACCTTATGGCTATATCTTTTGAACTTGTAGCTGGATTACACTGAATTTGACATATTGTGCAGATTCATGTCCTAAAAAACATATTTCAACAACAGAAACCAGCTTGATGAAATTCATTAGTCATTTCCACTCAAAATCAAAAACGCTTCAAATCAGTGAGATAAGCACTTTTTGACCTTATGGCTCTATCTTTTTAACTTATAGCTGGATTACACTGAATTTGACATATATTGTGCAGAATCAAGTCCTAAACAACATATATCAACAGCAAAAACCAGCATATTGAAATTCATTAGTTATTTCCACTCCAACTCAAAAACGCTTCAACTCTGTGAGATTAGCAGTTTTTGCACGAATGGCTATATCTTTTGATCTTGTCGCTGGATTACACTGAATTTGACATATATTGGACAGAATCATGTTCTATACAACATCTATCACCAGCAGAAACAGGCTTGGTGAATTTCAATAGTTATTTCCTCTCTTAATCAAAAACGCTTCAACTAGGTGTGATAAGCACTTTTTGAACGAATGGCTACATGTTATGAACCGGTGATGGGATTACACTGAATTTGACATATATTGTGCAGAATCAAGTCCTAAACAACATATTTCAACAGCAGAAACCAGCATGATGAAATTCATGAGTTATTTCCACTCCAACTCAAAAAGGATTAAACTCGATAAGATAAGCAGTTTTTGACCTTTTGGCCATATCTTTTGATCTTGTAGCTGGATTACACTGAATTTCATATATATTGTGCAGAATCATGTCCTAAAAAACATATATCAACAGCAAAAACCAACTTGTTGAAATTCATTAGTTATTTCCACTCCTAATCAAAAACGCTTTAACTCGGTGAGATAAGCACTTTTTGAACAAATGGCTATATCTTTTGAACTTGTGAAGGGATTACACTGAATTTGACATATATTGTGCAGAAACATGTTCTAAACAACATATTTCAACAGCAGAAACCAGCTTGATGAAATTCAAAAGTTATTTCCACTCCTAATCAAAAACGCTTCAACTCGGTGAGATAAGCACTTTTTGAACGAATGGCTATATCTTTTGAACTTGTGAAGGAATTACACTGAATTTGACATATATTGTGCAGAATCATGTCCTAAAAAACATATTTCAACAGCAGAAACCAGCTTGATGAAATTAAAAAGTTATTTCCACTCCTAATCAAAAATGCTTCAACCCGGTGAGATAAGTACTTTTTGAACGAATGGCTATATCTTTTGAACTTGTGAAGGGATTACACTTAATTTGACATATATTGTCCAGAATCATGTCCTAAACAACAAATTTCAAGAGCAGAAACCAGCTTGATGAAATTCATTAGTTATTTCTATTACTAATCAAAAACTCTTCAACTTGGTGAGATAAGCAATTTTTGAACGAATGAATATATTTTTTGAACCTGTGATGGGATTTCACTGAATTTGACATATATTGTGCAGAATCTTGTCCTAAACAACATATTTCAACAGCAGAAACCTGCTTGATGAAATTCATTAGTTATTTCCATTCCGAATCAAAAACGCTTCAACTCGGTGAGATAAGCATTTTTATGACGAATGGTTATATCTTTTGATCTTATCGCTGGATTAAACTGAATTTGACATGTGTTTTGCAGAATAATGTCCTAAACAACATATTTCAACAGCAGAAACCAACTTGACGAAATCCATCAGTTATTTCCACTCCTAATCAAAAACGCTTCAACCCGATAAGATAAGCAATTTTTGAACGAATGAATATATCTTTTGATCTTGTAGCTGGATTACACTGAATTTCATATATATTGTGCAGAATCATATCCTAAAAAACATATTTCAACAGCAGAAACCAGCTTGATGAAATTCATTGGTTATTTCCACTCCTAATCAAAAACGCTTTAACTCGGTGAGATAAGCACTTTTTGAACAAATGGCTATATCTTTTGAACTTGTGAAGGGATTACACTGAATTTGACATATATTGTGCAGAAACATGTTCTAAACAACATATTTCAACAGCAGAAACCAGCTTGATGAAATTCAAAAGTTATTTCCACTCCTAATCAAAAACGCTTCAACTCGGTGAGATAAGCACTTTTTGAACGAATGGCTATATCTTTTGAACTTGTGAAGGAATTACACTGAATTTGACATATATTGTGCAGAATCATGTCCTAAAAAAAGTATTTCAACAGCAGAAACCAGCTTGATGAAATTAAAAAGTTATTTCCACTCCTAATCAAAAATGCTTCAACCCGGTGAGATAAGTACTTTTTGAACGAATGGCTATATCTTTTGAACTTGTGAAGGGATTACACTTAATTTGACATATATTGTCCAGAATCATGTCCTAAACAACAAATTTCAAGAGCAGAAACCAGCTTGATGAAATTCATTAGTTATTTCTATTACTAATCAAAAACTCTTCAACTTGGTGAGATAAGCAATTTTTGAACGAATGAATATATTTTTTGAACCTGTGATGGGATTTCACTGAATTTGACATATATTGTGCATAATCTTGTCCTAAACAACATATTTCAACAGCAGAAACCTGCTTGATGAAATTCATTAGTTATTTCCATTCCGAATCAAAAACGCTTCAACTCAGAGAGATAAGCACTTTTTGATCTTATGGCTATATCTTTTGAATTTATAGCTGGATTACACTGAATTCGACATATATTGTGCAGAATCATGTCCTAAACAACACATATCAACAGCAAAAAAACAGCATATTGTAATTCATTAGTAATTTCCACTCCAACTCATAAACGCTTCAACTCGGTGAGATAAGCAGTTTTTGAACGAATGGCTATATCTTTTGATCTTGTCGCTGGATTACACTGAATTTGACATATATTGTGCAGAATCATGTCCTATACAACATCTATCAATAGCAGAAAAAGGCTTGGTGAAATTCAATAGTTATTTCCTCTCTTAATCAAAAACGCGTTAACTCGGTGAGATAAGCAGTTTTTGAACAAATGGTTATATCTTTTGATGTTGTCGCTGGATTACACTGAATTTGACATATATTGTGCAGAATCATGTCCTATACAAAATCTATCAACAGCAGAAACAGGCTTGGTGAAATTCATTAGTTATTTCCTCTCTTAATCAAAAACGCTTCAACTCCGTGAGATCAGCACTTTTTGCATGAATGGCTATATATTTTGATCTTGTCGCGGGATTACACTGAATTTGTCATATATTGTGCAGAATCATGTCCTTAACAACATATATCAACAGCAGAAACCAGCATGAATAAATTTATTAGTTATTTCCACTCCAACTCAAAAACGCTTCAACCCGATAAGATAAACACTTTTTGAACGAATGGCTTTATCTTTTGAACCTGTGATGGGATTACACTGAATTTGACATATATTGTGCAGAATCATGTTCTAAACAACATATATCCAGCAGAAACCAGCTTGATGAAATTCATGAGTTATTTCCAGTCCAACTCTAAAACGATTTAACTCGATAAGATAAGCAGTTGTTGACCTTATGGCTATATCTTTTGAACTTGTAGCTGGATTACACTGAATTTGACATATTGTGCAGATTCATGTCCTAAAAAACATATTTCAACAACAGAAACCAGCTTGATGAAATTCATTAGTCATTTCCACTCAAAATCAAAAACGCTTCAAATCAGTGAGATAAGCACTTTTTGACCTTATGGCTCTATCTTTTTAACTTATAGCTGGATTACACTGAATTTGACATATATTGTGCAGAATCAAGTCCTAAACAACATATATCAACAGCAAAAACCAGCATATTGAAATTCATTAGTTATTTCCACTCCAACTCAAAAACGCTTCAACTCTGTGAGATTAGCAGTTTTTGCACGAATGGCTATATCTTTTGATCTTGTCGCTGGATTACACTGAATTTGACATATATTGGACAGAATCATGTTCTATACAACATCTATCACCAGCAGAAACAGGCTTGGTGAATTTCAATAGTTATTTCCTCTCTTAATCAAAAACGCTTCAACTAGGTGTGATAAGCACTTTTTGAACGAATGGCTACATGTTATGAACCGGTGATGGGATTACACTGAATTTGACATATATTGTGCAGAATCAAGTCCTAAACAACATATTTCAACAGCAGAAACCAGCATGATGAAATTCATGAGTTATTTCCACTCCAACTCAAAAAGGATTAAACTCGATAAGATAAGCAGTTTTTGACCTTTTGGCCATATCTTTTGATCTTGTAGCTGGATTACACTGAATTTCATATATATTGTGCAGAATCATGTCCTAAAAAACATATATCAACAGCAAAAACCAACTTGTTGAAATTCATTAGTTATTTCCACTCCTAATCAAAAACGCTTTAACTCGGTGAGATAAGCACTTTTTGAACAAATGGCTATATCTTTTGAACTTGTGAAGGGATTACACTGAATTTGACATATATTGTGCAGAAACATGTTCTAAACAACATATTTCAACAGCAGAAACCAGCTTGATGAAATTCAAAAGTTATTTCCACTCCTAATCAAAAACGCTTCAACTCGGTGAGATAAGCACTTTTTGAACGAATGGCTATATCTTTTGAACTTGTGAAGGAATTACACTGAATTTGACATATATTGTGCAGAATCATGTCCTAAAAAACATATTTCAACAGCAGAAACCAGCTTGATGAAATTAAAAAGTTATTTCCACTCCTAATCAAAAATGCTTCAACCCGGTGAGATAAGTACTTTTTGAACGAATGGCTATATCTTTTGAACTTGTGAAGGGATTACACTTAATTTGACATATATTGTCCAGAATCATGTCCTAAACAACAAATTTCAAGAGCAGAAACCAGCTTGATGAAATTCATTAGTTATTTCTATTACTAATCAAAAACTCTTCAACTTGGTGAGATAAGCAATTTTTGAACGAATGAATATATTTTTTGAACCTGTGATGGGATTTCACTGAATTTGACATATATTGTGCAGAATCTTGTCCTAAACAACATATTTCAACAGCAGAAACCTGCTTGATGAAATTCATTAGTTATTTCCATTCCGAATCAAAAACGCTTCAACTCGGTGAGATAAGCATTTTTATGACGAATGGTTATATCTTTTGATCTTATCGCTGGATTAAACTGAATTTGACATGTGTTTTGCAGAATAATGTCCTAAACAACATATTTCAACAGCAGAAACCAACTTGACGAAATCCATCAGTTATTTCCACTCCTAATCAAAAACGCTTCAACCCGATAAGATAAGCAATTTTTGAACGAATGAATATATCTTTTGATCTTGTAGCTGGATTACACTGAATTTCATATATATTGTGCAGAATCATATCCTAAAAAACATATTTCAACAGCAGAAACCAGCTTGATGAAATTCATTGGTTATTTCCACTCCTAATCAAAAACGCTTTAACTCGGTGAGATAAGCACTTTTTGAACAAATGGCTATATCTTTTGAACTTGTGAAGGGATTACACTGAATTTGACATATATTGTGCAGAAACATGTTCTAAACAACATATTTCAACAGCAGAAACCAGCTTGATGAAATTCAAAAGTTATTTCCACTCCTAATCAAAAACGCTTCAACTCGGTGAGATAAGCACTTTTTGAACGAATGGCTATATCTTTTGAACTTGTGAAGGAATTACACTGAATTTGACATATATTGTGCAGAATCATGTCCTAAAAAAAGTATTTCAACAGCAGAAACCAGCTTGATGAAATTAAAAAGTTATTTCCACTCCTAATCAAAAATGCTTCAACCCGGTGAGATAAGTACTTTTTGAACGAATGGCTATATCTTTTGAACTTGTGAAGGGATTACACTTAATTTGACATATATTGTCCAGAATCATGTCCTAAACAACAAATTTCAAGAGCAGAAACCAGCTTGATGAAATTCATTAGTTATTTCTATTACTAATCAAAAACTCTTCAACTTGGTGAGATAAGCAATTTTTGAACGAATGAATATATTTTTTGAACCTGTGATGGGATTTCACTGAATTTGACATATATTGTGCATAATCTTGTCCTAAACAACATATTTCAACAGCAGAAACCTGCTTGATGAAATTCATTAGTTATTTCCATTCCGAATCAAAAACGCTTCAACTCAGAGAGATAAGCACTTTTTGATCTTATGGCTATATCTTTTGAATTTATAGCTGGATTACACTGAATTCGACATATATTGTGCAGAATCATGTCCTAAACAACACATATCAACAGCAAAAAAACAGCATATTGTAATTCATTAGTAATTTCCACTCCAACTCATAAACGCTTCAACTCGGTGAGATAAGCAGTTTTTGAACGAATGGCTATATCTTTTGATCTTGTCGCTGGATTACACTGAATTTGACATATATTGTGCAGAATCATGTCCTATACAACATCTATCAATAGCAGAAAAAGGCTTGGTGAAATTCAATAGTTATTTCCTCTCTTAATCAAAAACGCGTTAACTCGGTGAGATAAGCAGTTTTTGAACAAATGGTTATATCTTTTGATGTTGTCGCTGGATTACACTGAATTTGACATATATTGTGCAGAATCATGTCCTATACAAAATCTATCAACAGCAGAAACAGGCTTGGTGAAATTCATTAGTTATTTCCTCTCTTAATCAAAAACGCTTCAACTCCGTGAGATCAGCACTTTTTGCATGAATGGCTATATATTTTGATCTTGTCGCGGGATTACACTGAATTTGTCATATATTGTGCAGAATCATGTCCTTAACAACATATATCAACAGCAGAAACCAGCATGAATAAATTTATTAGTTATTTCCACTCCAACTCAAAAACGCTTCAACCCGATAAGATAAACACTTTTTGAACGAATGGCTTTATCTTTTGAACCTGTGATGGGATTACACTGAATTTGACATATATTGTGCAGAATCATGTTCTAAACAACATATATCCAGCAGAAACCAGCTTGATGAAATTCATGAGTTATTTCCAGTCCAACTCTAAAACGATTTAACTCGATAAGATAAGCAGTTGTTGACCTTATGGCTATATCTTTTGAACTTGTAGCTGGATTACACTGAATTTGACATATTGTGCAGATTCATGTCCTAAAAAACATATTTCAACAACAGAAACCAGCTTGATGAAATTCATTAGTCATTTCCACTCAAAATCAAAAACGCTTCAAATCAGTGAGATAAGCACTTTTTGACCTTATGGCTCTATCTTTTTAACTTATAGCTGGATTACACTGAATTTGACATATATTGTGCAGAATCAAGTCCTAAACAACATATATCAACAGCAAAAACCAGCATATTGAAATTCATTAGTTATTTCCACTCCAACTCAAAAACGCTTCAACTCTGTGAGATTAGCAGTTTTTGCACGAATGGCTATATCTTTTGATCTTGTCGCTGGATTACACTGAATTTGACATATATTGGACAGAATCATGTTCTATACAACATCTATCACCAGCAGAAACAGGCTTGGTGAATTTCAATAGTTATTTCCTCTCTTAATCAAAAACGCTTCAACTAGGTGTGATAAGCACTTTTTGAACGAATGGCTACATGTTATGAACCGGTGATGGGATTACACTGAATTTGACATATATTGTGCAGAATCAAGTCCTAAACAACATATTTCAACAGCAGAAACCAGCATGATGAAATTCATGAGTTATTTCCACTCCAACTCAAAAAGGATTAAACTCGATAAGATAAGCAGTTTTTGACCTTTTGGCCATATCTTTTGATCTTGTAGCTGGATTACACTGAATTTCATATATATTGTGCAGAATCATGTCCTAAAAAACATATATCAACAGCAAAAACCAACTTGTTGAAATTCATTAGTTATTTCCACTCCTAATCAAAAACGCTTTAACTCGGTGAGATAAGCACTTTTTGAACAAATGGCTATATCTTTTGAACTTGTGAAGGGATTACACTGAATTTGACATATATTGTGCAGAAACATGTTCTAAACAACATATTTCAACAGCAGAAACCAGCTTGATGAAATTCAAAAGTTATTTCCACTCCTAATCAAAAACGCTTCAACTCGGTGAGATAAGCACTTTTTGAACGAATGGCTATATCTTTTGAACTTGTGAAGGAATTACACTGAATTTGACATATATTGTGCAGAATCATGTCCTAAAAAACATATTTCAACAGCAGAAACCAGCTTGATGAAATTAAAAAGTTATTTCCACTCCTAATCAAAAATGCTTCAACCCGGTGAGATAAGTACTTTTTGAACGAATGGCTATATCTTTTGAACTTGTGAAGGGATTACACTTAATTTGACATATATTGTCCAGAATCATGTCCTAAACAACAAATTTCAAGAGCAGAAACCAGCTTGATGAAATTCATTAGTTATTTCTATTACTAATCAAAAACTCTTCAACTTGGTGAGATAAGCAATTTTTGAACGAATGAATATATTTTTTGAACCTGTGATGGGATTTCACTGAATTTGACATATATTGTGCAGAATCTTGTCCTAAACAACATATTTCAACAGCAGAAACCTGCTTGATGAAATTCATTAGTTATTTCCATTCCGAATCAAAAACGCTTCAACTCGGTGAGATAAGCATTTTTATGACGAATGGTTATATCTTTTGATCTTATCGCTGGATTAAACTGAATTTGACATGTGTTTTGCAGAATAATGTCCTAAACAACATATTTCAACAGCAGAAACCAACTTGACGAAATCCATCAGTTATTTCCACTCCTAATCAAAAACGCTTCAACCCGATAAGATAAGCAATTTTTGAACGAATGAATATATCTTTTGATCTTGTAGCTGGATTACACTGAATTTCATATATATTGTGCAGAATCATATCCTAAAAAACATATTTCAACAGCAGAAACCAGCTTGATGAAATTCATTGGTTATTTCCACTCCTAATCAAAAACGCTTTAACTCGGTGAGATAAGCACTTTTTGAACAAATGGCTATATCTTTTGAACTTGTGAAGGGATTACACTGAATTTGACATATATTGTGCAGAAACATGTTCTAAACAACATATTTCAACAGCAGAAACCAGCTTGATGAAATTCAAAAGTTATTTCCACTCCTAATCAAAAACGCTTCAACTCGGTGAGATAAGCACTTTTTGAACGAATGGCTATATCTTTTGAACTTGTGAAGGAATTACACTGAATTTGACATATATTGTGCAGAATCATGTCCTAAAAAAAGTATTTCAACAGCAGAAACCAGCTTGATGAAATTAAAAAGTTATTTCCACTCCTAATCAAAAATGCTTCAACCCGGTGAGATAAGTACTTTTTGAACGAATGGCTATATCTTTTGAACTTGTGAAGGGATTACACTTAATTTGACATATATTGTCCAGAATCATGTCCTAAACAACAAATTTCAAGAGCAGAAACCAGCTTGATGAAATTCATTAGTTATTTCTATTACTAATCAAAAACTCTTCAACTTGGTGAGATAAGCAATTTTTGAACGAATGAATATATTTTTTGAACCTGTGATGGGATTTCACTGAATTTGACATATATTGTGCATAATCTTGTCCTAAACAACATATTTCAACAGCAGAAACCTGCTTGATGAAATTCATTAGTTATTTCCATTCCGAATCAAAAACGCTTCAACTCAGAGAGATAAGCACTTTTTGATCTTATGGCTATATCTTTTGAATTTATAGCTGGATTACACTGAATTCGACATATATTGTGCAGAATCATGTCCTAAACAACACATATCAACAGCAAAAAAACAGCATATTGTAATTCATTAGTAATTTCCACTCCAACTCATAAACGCTTCAACTCGGTGAGATAAGCAGTTTTTGAACGAATGGCTATATCTTTTGATCTTGTCGCTGGATTACACTGAATTTGACATATATTGTGCAGAATCATGTCCTATACAACATCTATCAATAGCAGAAAAAGGCTTGGTGAAATTCAATAGTTATTTCCTCTCTTAATCAAAAACGCGTTAACTCGGTGAGATAAGCAGTTTTTGAACAAATGGTTATATCTTTTGATCTTGTCGCTGGATTACACTGAATTTGACATATATTGTGCAGAATCATGTCCTATACAAAATCTATCAACAGCAGAAACAGGCTTGGTGAAATTCATTAGTTATTTCCTCTCTTAATCAAAAACGCTTCAACTCCGTGAGATCAGCACTTTTTGCATGAATGGCTATATATTTTGATCTTGTCGCGGGATTACACTGAATTTGTCATATATTGTGCAGAATCATGTCCTTAACAACATATATCAACAGCAGAAACCAGCATGAATAAATTTATTAGTTATTTCCACTCCAACTCAAAAACGCTTCAACCCGATAAGATAAACACTTTTTGAACGAATGGCTTTATCTTTTGAACCTGTGATGGGATTACACTGAATTTGACATATATTGTGCAGAATCATGTTCTAAACAACATATATCCAGCAGAAACCAGCTTGATGAAATTCATGAGTTATTTCCAGTCCAACTCTAAAACGATTTAACTCGATAAGATAAGCAGTTGTTGACCTTATGGCTATATCTTTTGAACTTGTAGCTGGATTACACTGAATTTGACATATTGTGCAGATTCATGTCCTAAAAAACATATTTCAACAACAGAAACCAGCTTGATGAAATTCATTAGTCATTTCCACTCAAAATCAAAAACGCTTCAAATCAGTGAGATAAGCACTTTTTGACCTTATGGCTCTATCTTTTTAACTTATAGCTGGATTACACTGAATTTGACATATATTGTGCAGAATCAAGTCCTAAACAACATATATCAACAGCAAAAACCAGCATATTGAAATTCATTAGTTATTTCCACTCCAACTCAAAAACGCTTCAACTCTGTGAGATTAGCAGTTTTTGCACGAATGGCTATATCTTTTGATCTTGTCGCTGGATTACACTGAATTTGACATATATTGGACAGAATCATGTTCTATACAACATCTATCACCAGCAGAAACAGGCTTGGTGAATTTCAATAGTTATTTCCTCTCTTAATCAAAAACGCTTCAACTAGGTGTGATAAGCACTTTTTGAACGAATGGCTACATGTTATGAACCGGTGATGGGATTACACTGAATTTGACATATATTGTGCAGAATCAAGTCCTAAACAACATATTTCAACAGCAGAAACCAGCATGATGAAATTCATGAGTTATTTCCACTCCAACTCAAAAAGGATTAAACTCGATAAGATAAGCAGTTTTTGACCTTTTGGCCATATCTTTTGATCTTGTAGCTGGATTACACTGAATTTCATATATATTGTGCAGAATCATGTCCTAAAAAACATATATCAACAGCAAAAACCAACTTGTTGAAATTCATTAGTTATTTCCACTCCTAATCAAAAACGCTTTAACTCGGTGAGATAAGCACTTTTTGAACAAATGGCTATATCTTTTGAACTTGTGAAGGGATTACACTGAATTTGACATATATTGTGCAGAAACATGTTCTAAACAACATATTTCAACAGCAGAAACCAGCTTGATGAAATTCAAAAGTTATTTCCACTCCTAATCAAAAACGCTTCAACTCGGTGAGATAAGCACTTTTTGAACGAATGGCTATATCTTTTGAACTTGTGAAGGAATTACACTGAATTTGACATATATTGTGCAGAATCATGTCCTAAAAAACATATTTCAACAGCAGAAACCAGCTTGATGAAATTAAAAAGTTATTTCCACTCCTAATCAAAAATGCTTCAACCCGGTGAGATAAGTACTTTTTGAACGAATGGCTATATCTTTTGAACTTGTGAAGGGATTACACTGAATTTGACATATATTGTCCAGAATCATGTCCTAAACAACAAATTTCAAGAGCAGAAACCAGCTTGATGAAATTCATTAGTTATTTCTATTACTAATCAAAAACTCTTCAACTTGGTGAGATAAGCAATTTTTGAACGAATGAATATATTTTTTGAACCTGTGATGGGATTTCACTGAATTTGACATATATTGTGCAGAATCTTGTCCTAAACAACATATTTCAACAGCAGAAACCTGCTTGATGAAATTCATTAGTTATTTCCATTCCGAATCAAAAACGCTTCAACTCAGAGAGATAAGCACTTTTTGATCTTATGGCTATATCTTTTGAATTTATAGCTGGATTACACTGAATTCGACATATATTGTGCAGAATCATGTCCTAAACAACACATATCAACAGCAAAAAAACAGCATATTGTAATTCATTAGTAATTTCCACTCCAACTCATAAACGCTTCAACTCGGTGAGATAAGCAGTTTTTGAACGAATGGCTATATCTTTTGATCTTGTCGCTGGATTACACTGAATTTGACATATATTGTGCAGAATCATGTCCTATACAACATCTATCAATAGCAGAAAAAGGCTTGGTGAAATTCAATAGTTATTTCCTCTCTTAATCAAAAACGCGTTAACTCGGTGAGATAAGCAGTTTTTGAACAAATGGTTATATCTTTTGATCTTGTCGCTGGATTACACTGAATTTGACATATATTGTGCAGAATCATGTCCTATACAAAATCTATCAACAGCAGAAACAGGCTTGGTGAAATTCATTAGTTATTTCCTCTCTTAATCAAAAACGCTTCAACTCCGTGAGATCAGCACTTTTTGCATGAATGGCTATATATTTTGATCTTGTCGCGGGATTACACTGAATTTGTCATATATTGTGCAGAATCATGTCCTTAACAACATATATCAACAGCAGAAACCAGCATGAATAAATTTATTAGTTATTTCCACTCCAACTCAAAAACGCTTCAACCCGATAAGATAAACACTTTTTGAACGAATGGCTTTATCTTTTGAACCTGTGATGGGATTACACTGAATTTGACATATATTGTGCAGAATCATGTTCTAAACAACATATATCCAGCAGAAACCAGCTTGATGAAATTCATGAGTTATTTCCAGTCCAACTCTAAAACGATTTAACTCGATAAGATAAGCAGTTGTTGACCTTATGGCTATATCTTTTGAACTTGTAGCTGGATTACACTGAATTTGACATATTGTGCAGATTCATGTCCTAAAAAACATATTTCAACAACAGAAACCAGCTTGATGAAATTCATTAGTCATTTCCACTCAAAATCAAAAACGCTTCAAATCAGTGAGATAAGCACTTTTTGACCTTATGGCTCTATCTTTTTAACTTATAGCTGGATTACACTGAATTTGACATATATTGTGCAGAATCAAGTCCTAAACAACATATATCAACAGCAAAAACCAGCATATTGAAATTCATTAGTTATTTCCACTCCAACTCAAAAACGCTTCAACTCTGTGAGATTAGCAGTTTTTGCACGAATGGCTATATCTTTTGATCTTGTCGCTGGATTACACTGAATTTGACATATATTGGACAGAATCATGTTCTATACAACATCTATCACCAGCAGAAACAGGCTTGGTGAATTTCAATAGTTATTTCCTCTCTTAATCAAAAACGCTTCAACTAGGTGTGATAAGCACTTTTTGAACGAATGGCTACATGTTATGAACCGGTGATGGGATTACACTGAATTTGACATATATTGTGCAGAATCAAGTCCTAAACAACATATTTCAACAGCAGAAACCAGCATGATGAAATTCATGAGTTATTTCCACTCCAACTCAAAAAGGATTAAACTCGATAAGATAAGCAGTTTTTGACCTTTTGGCCATATCTTTTGATCTTGTAGCTGGATTACACTGAATTTCATATATATTGTGCAGAATCATGTCCTAAAAAACATATATCAACAGCAAAAACCAACTTGTTGAAATTCATTAGTTATTTCCACTCCTAATCAAAAACGCTTTAACTCGGTGAGATAAGCACTTTTTGAACAAATGGCTATATCTTTTGAACTTGTGAAGGGATTACACTGAATTTGACATATATTGTGCAGAAACATGTTCTAAACAACATATTTCAACAGCAGAAACCAGCTTGATGAAATTCAAAAGTTATTTCCACTCCTAATCAAAAACGCTTCAACTCGGTGAGATAAGCACTTTTTGAACGAATGGCTATATCTTTTGAACTTGTGAAGGAATTACACTGAATTTGACATATATTGTGCAGAATCATGTCCTAAAAAACATATTTCAACAGCAGAAACCAGCTTGATGAAATTAAAAAGTTATTTCCACTCCTAATCAAAAATGCTTCAACCCGGTGAGATAAGTACTTTTTGAACGAATGGCTATATCTTTTGAACTTGTGAAGGGATTACACTGAATTTGACATATATTGTCCAGAATCATGTCCTAAACAACAAATTTCAAGAGCAGAAACCAGCTTGATGAAATTCATTAGTTATTTCTATTACTAATCAAAAACTCTTCAACTTGGTGAGATAAGCAATTTTTGAACGAATGAATATATTTTTTGAACCTGTGATGGGATTTCACTGAATTTGACATATATTGTGCAGAATCTTGTCCTAAACAACATATTTCAACAGCAGAAACCTGCTTGATGAAATTCATTAGTTATTTCCATTCCGAATCAAAAACGCTTCAACTCGGTGAGATAAGCACTTTTATGACGAATGGTTATATCTTTTGATCTTATCGCTGGATTAAACTGAATTTGACATGTGTTTTGCAGAATAATGTCCTAAACAACATATTTCAACAGCAGAAACCAGCTTGACGAAATCCATCAGTTATTTCCACTCCTAATCAAAAACGCTTCAACCCGATAAGATAAGCAATTTTTGAACGAATGAATATATCTTTTGATCTTGTAGCTGGATTACACTGAATTTCATATATATTGTGCAGAATCATATCCTAAAAAACATATTTCAACAGCAGAAACCAGCTTGATGAAATTCATTGGTTATTTCCACTCCTAATCAAAAACGCTTTAACTCGGTGAGATAAGCACTTTTTGAACAAATGGCTATATCTTTTGAACTTGTGAAGGGATTACACTGAATTTGACATATATTGTGCAGAAACATGTTCTAAACAACATATTTCAACAGCAGAAACCAGCTTGATGAAATTCAAAAGTTATTTCCACTCCTAATCAAAAACGCTTCAACTCGGTGAGATAAGCACTTTTTGAACGAATGGCTATATCTTTTGAACTTGTGAAGGAATTACACTGAATTTGACATATATTGTGCAGAATCATGTCCTAAAAAAAGTATTTCAACAGCAGAAACCAGCTTGATGAAATTAAAAAGTTATTTCCACTCCTAATCAAAAATGCTTCAACCCGGTGAGATAAGTACTTTTTGAACGAATGGCTATATCTTTTGAACTTGTGAAGGGATTACACTTAATTTGACATATATTGTCCAGAATCATGTCCTAAACAACAAATTTCAAGAGCAGAAACCAGCTTGATGAAATTCATTAGTTATTTCTATTACTAATCAAAAACTCTTCAACTTGGTGAGATAAGCAATTTTTGAACGAATGAATATATTTTTTGAACCTGTGATGGGATTTCACTGAATTTGACATATATTGTGCAGAATCTTGTCCTAAACAACATATTTCAACAGCAGAAACCTGCTTGATGAAATTCATTAGTTATTTCCATTCCGAATCAAAAACGCTTCAACTCAGAGAGATAAGCACTTTTTGATCTTATGGCTATATCTTTTGAATTTATAGCTGGATTACACTGAATTCGACATATATTGTGCAGAATCATGTCCTAAACAACACATATCAACAGCAAAAAAACAGCATATTGTAATTCATTAGTAATTTCCACTCCAACTCATAAACGCTTCAACTCGGTGAGATAAGCAGTTTTTGAACGAATGGCTATATCTTTTGATCTTGTCGCTGGATTACACTGAATTTGACATATATTGTGCAGAATCATGTCCTATACAACATCTATCAATAGCAGAAAAAGGCTTGGTGAAATTCAATAGTTATTTCCTCTCTTAATCAAAAACGCGTTAACTCGGTGAGATAAGCAGTTTTTGAACAAATGGTTATATCTTTTGATGTTGTCGCTGGATTACACTGAATTTGACATATATTGTGCAGAATCATGTCCTATACAAAATCTATCAACAGCAGAAACAGGCTTGGTGAAATTCATTAGTTATTTCCTCTCTTAATCAAAAACGCTTCAACTCCGTGAGATCAGCACTTTTTGCATGAATGGCTATATATTTTGATCTTGTCGCGGGATTACACTGAATTTGTCATATATTGTGCAGAATCATGTCCTTAACAACATATATCAACAGCAGAAACCAGCATGAATAAATTTATTAGTTATTTCCACTCCAACTCAAAAACGCTTCAACCCGATAAGATAAACACTTTTTGAACGAATGGCTTTATCTTTTGAACCTGTGATGGGATTACACTGAATTTGACATATATTGTGCAGAATCATGTTCTAAACAACATATATCCAGCAGAAACCAGCTTGATGAAATTCATGAGTTATTTCCAGTCCAACTCTAAAACGATTTAACTCGATAAGATAAGCAGTTGTTGACCTTATGGCTATATCTTTTGAACTTGTAGCTGGATTACACTGAATTTGACATATTGTGCAGATTCATGTCCTAAAAAACATATTTCAACAACAGAAACCAGCTTGATGAAATTCATTAGTCATTTCCACTCAAAATCAAAAACGCTTCAAATCAGTGAGATAAGCACTTTTTGACCTTATGGCTCTATCTTTTTAACTTATAGCTGGATTACACTGAATTTGACATATATTGTGCAGAATCAAGTCCTAAACAACATATATCAACAGCAAAAACCAGCATATTGAAATTCATTAGTTATTTCCACTCCAACTCAAAAACGCTTCAACTCTGTGAGATTAGCAGTTTTTGCACGAATGGCTATATCTTTTGATCTTGTCGCTGGATTACACTGAATTTGACATATATTGGACAGAATCATGTTCTATACAACATCTATCACCAGCAGAAACAGGCTTGGTGAATTTCAATAGTTATTTCCTCTCTTAATCAAAAACGCTTCAACTAGGTGTGATAAGCACTTTTTGAACGAATGGCTACATGTTATGAACCGGTGATGGGATTACACTGAATTTGACATATATTGTGCAGAATCAAGTCCTAAACAACATATTTCAACAGCAGAAACCAGCATGATGAAATTCATGAGTTATTTCCACTCCAACTCAAAAAGGATTAAACTCGATAAGATAAGCAGTTTTTGACCTTTTGGCCATATCTTTTGATCTTGTAGCTGGATTACACTGAATTTCATATATATTGTGCAGAATCATGTCCTAAAAAACATATATCAACAGCAAAAACCAACTTGTTGAAATTCATTAGTTATTTCCACTCCTAATCAAAAACGCTTTAACTCGGTGAGATAAGCACTTTTTGAACAAATGGCTATATCTTTTGAACTTGTGAAGGGATTACACTGAATTTGACATATATTGTGCAGAAACATGTTCTAAACAACATATTTCAACAGCAGAAACCAGCTTGATGAAATTCAAAAGTTATTTCCACTCCTAATCAAAAACGCTTCAACTCGGTGAGATAAGCACTTTTTGAACGAATGGCTATATCTTTTGAACTTGTGAAGGAATTACACTGAATTTGACATATATTGTGCAGAATCATGTCCTAAAAAACATATTTCAACAGCAGAAACCAGCTTGATGAAATTAAAAAGTTATTTCCACTCCTAATCAAAAATGCTTCAACCCGGTGAGATAAGTACTTTTTGAACGAATGGCTATATCTTTTGAACTTGTGAAGGGATTACACTTAATTTGACATATATTGTCCAGAATCATGTCCTAAACAACAAATTTCAAGAGCAGAAACCAGCTTGATGAAATTCATTAGTTATTTCTATTACTAATCAAAAACTCTTCAACTTGGTGAGATAAGCAATTTTTGAACGAATGAATATATTTTTTGAACCTGTGATGGGATTTCACTGAATTTGACATATATTGTGCAGAATCTTGTCCTAAACAACATATTTCAACAGCAGAAACCTGCTTGATGAAATTCATTAGTTATTTCCATTCCGAATCAAAAACGCTTCAACTCGGTGAGATAAGCATTTTTATGACGAATGGTTATATCTTTTGATCTTATCGCTGGATTAAACTGAATTTGACATGTGTTTTGCAGAATAATGTCCTAAACAACATATTTCAACAGCAGAAACCAACTTGACGAAATCCATCAGTTATTTCCACTCCTAATCAAAAACGCTTCAACCCGATAAGATAAGCAATTTTTGAACGAATGAATATATCTTTTGATCTTGTAGCTGGATTACACTGAATTTCATATATATTGTGCAGAATCATATCCTAAAAAACATATTTCAACAGCAGAAACCAGCTTGATGAAATTCATTGGTTATTTCCACTCCTAATCAAAAACGCTTTAACTCGGTGAGATAAGCACTTTTTGAACAAATGGCTATATCTTTTGAACTTGTGAAGGGATTACACTGAATTTGACATATATTGTGCAGAAACATGTTCTAAACAACATATTTCAACAGCAGAAACCAGCTTGATGAAATTCAAAAGTTATTTCCACTCCTAATCAAAAACGCTTCAACTCGGTGAGATAAGCACTTTTTGAACGAATGGCTATATCTTTTGAACTTGTGAAGGAATTACACTGAATTTGACATATATTGTGCAGAATCATGTCCTAAAAAAAGTATTTCAACAGCAGAAACCAGCTTGATGAAATTAAAAAGTTATTTCCACTCCTAATCAAAAATGCTTCAACCCGGTGAGATAAGTACTTTTTGAACGAATGGCTATATCTTTTGAACTTGTGAAGGGATTACACTTAATTTGACATATATTGTCCAGAATCATGTCCTAAACAACAAATTTCAAGAGCAGAAACCAGCTTGATGAAATTCATTAGTTATTTCTATTACTAATCAAAAACTCTTCAACTTGGTGAGATAAGCAATTTTTGAACGAATGAATATATTTTTTGAACCTGTGATGGGATTTCACTGAATTTGACATATATTGTGCATAATCTTGTCCTAAACAACATATTTCAACAGCAGAAACCTGCTTGATGAAATTCATTAGTTATTTCCATTCCGAATCAAAAACGCTTCAACTCAGAGAGATAAGCACTTTTTGATCTTATGGCTATATCTTTTGAATTTATAGCTGGATTACACTGAATTCGACATATATTGTGCAGAATCATGTCCTAAACAACACATATCAACAGCAAAAAAACAGCATATTGTAATTCATTAGTAATTTCCACTCCAACTCATAAACGCTTCAACTCGGTGAGATAAGCAGTTTTTGAACGAATGGCTATATCTTTTGATCTTGTCGCTGGATTACACTGAATTTGACATATATTGTGCAGAATCATGTCCTATACAACATCTATCAATAGCAGAAAAAGGCTTGGTGAAATTCAATAGTTATTTCCTCTCTTAATCAAAAACGCGTTAACTCGGTGAGATAAGCAGTTTTTGAACAAATGGTTATATCTTTTGATCTTGTCGCTGGATTACACTGAATTTGACATATATTGTGCAGAATCATGTCCTATACAAAATCTATCAACAGCAGAAACAGGCTTGGTGAAATTCATTAGTTATTTCCTCTCTTAATCAAAAACGCTTCAACTCCGTGAGATCAGCACTTTTTGCATGAATGGCTATATATTTTGATCTTGTCGCGGGATTACACTGAATTTGTCATATATTGTGCAGAATCATGTCCTTAACAACATATATCAACAGCAGAAACCAGCATGAATAAATTTATTAGTTATTTCCACTCCAACTCAAAAACGCTTCAACCCGATAAGATAAACACTTTTTGAACGAATGGCTTTATCTTTTGAACCTGTGATGGGATTACACTGAATTTGACATATATTGTGCAGAATCATGTTCTAAACAACATATATCCAGCAGAAACCAGCTTGATGAAATTCATGAGTTATTTCCAGTCCAACTCTAAAACGATTTAACTCGATAAGATAAGCAGTTGTTGACCTTATGGCTATATCTTTTGAACTTGTAGCTGGATTACACTGAATTTGACATATTGTGCAGATTCATGTCCTAAAAAACATATTTCAACAACAGAAACCAGCTTGATGAAATTCATTAGTCATTTCCACTCAAAATCAAAAACGCTTCAAATCAGTGAGATAAGCACTTTTTGACCTTATGGCTCTATCTTTTTAACTTATAGCTGGATTACACTGAATTTGACATATATTGTGCAGAATCAAGTCCTAAACAACATATATCAACAGCAAAAACCAGCATATTGAAATTCATTAGTTATTTCCACTCCAACTCAAAAACGCTTCAACTCTGTGAGATTAGCAGTTTTTGCACGAATGGCTATATCTTTTGATCTTGTCGCTGGATTACACTGAATTTGACATATATTGGACAGAATCATGTTCTATACAACATCTATCACCAGCAGAAACAGGCTTGGTGAATTTCAATAGTTATTTCCTCTCTTAATCAAAAACGCTTCAACTAGGTGTGATAAGCACTTTTTGAACGAATGGCTACATGTTATGAACCGGTGATGGGATTACACTGAATTTGACATATATTGTGCAGAATCAAGTCCTAAACAACATATTTCAACAGCAGAAACCAGCATGATGAAATTCATGAGTTATTTCCACTCCAACTCAAAAAGGATTAAACTCGATAAGATAAGCAGTTTTTGACCTTTTGGCCATATCTTTTGATCTTGTAGCTGGATTACACTGAATTTCATATATATTGTGCAGAATCATGTCCTAAAAAACATATATCAACAGCAAAAACCAACTTGTTGAAATTCATTAGTTATTTCCACTCCTAATCAAAAACGCTTTAACTCGGTGAGATAAGCACTTTTTGAACAAATGGCTATATCTTTTGAACTTGTGAAGGGATTACACTGAATTTGACATATATTGTGCAGAAACATGTTCTAAACAACATATTTCAACAGCAGAAACCAGCTTGATGAAATTCAAAAGTTATTTCCACTCCTAATCAAAAACGCTTCAACTCGGTGAGATAAGCACTTTTTGAACGAATGGCTATATCTTTTGAACTTGTGAAGGAATTACACTGAATTTGACATATATTGTGCAGAATCATGTCCTAAAAAACATATTTCAACAGCAGAAACCAGCTTGATGAAATTAAAAAGTTATTTCCACTCCTAATCAAAAATGCTTCAACCCGGTGAGATAAGTACTTTTTGAACGAATGGCTATATCTTTTGAACTTGTGAAGGGATTACACTGAATTTGACATATATTGTCCAGAATCATGTCCTAAACAACAAATTTCAAGAGCAGAAACCAGCTTGATGAAATTCATTAGTTATTTCTATTACTAATCAAAAACTCTTCAACTTGGTGAGATAAGCAATTTTTGAACGAATGAATATATTTTTTGAACCTGTGATGGGATTTCACTGAATTTGACATATATTGTGCAGAATCTTGTCCTAAACAACATATTTCAACAGCAGAAACCTGCTTGATGAAATTCATTAGTTATTTCCATTCCGAATCAAAAACGCTTCAACTCGGTGAGATAAGCACTTTTATGACGAATGGTTATATCTTTTGATCTTATCGCTGGATTAAACTGAATTTGACATGTGTTTTGCAGAATAATGTCCTAAACAACATATTTCAACAGCAGAAACCAGCTTGACGAAATCCATCAGTTATTTCCACTCCTAATCAAAAACGCTTCAACCCGATAAGATAAGCAATTTTTGAACGAATGAATATATCTTTTGATCTTGTAGCTGGATTACACTGAATTTCATATATATTGTGCAGAATCATATCCTAAAAAACATATTTCAACAGCAGAAACCAGCTTGATGAAATTCATTGGTTATTTCCACTCCTAATCAAAAACGCTTTAACTCGGTGAGATAAGCACTTTTTGAACAAATGGCTATATCTTTTGAACTTGTGAAGGGATTACACTGAATTTGACATATATTGTGCAGAAACATGTTCTAAACAACATATTTCAACAGCAGAAACCAGCTTGATGAAATTCAAAAGTTATTTCCACTCCTAATCAAAAACGCTTCAACTCGGTGAGATAAGCACTTTTTGAACGAATGGCTATATCTTTTGAACTTGTGAAGGAATTACACTGAATTTGACATATATTGTGCAGAATCATGTCCTAAAAAAAGTATTTCAACAGCAGAAACCAGCTTGATGAAATTAAAAAGTTATTTCCACTCCTAATCAAAAATGCTTCAACCCGGTGAGATAAGTACTTTTTGAACGAATGGCTATATCTTTTGAACTTGTGAAGGGATTACACTTAATTTGACATATATTGTCCAGAATCATGTCCTAAACAACAAATTTCAAGAGCAGAAACCAGCTTGATGAAATTCATTAGTTATTTCTATTACTAATCAAAAACTCTTCAACTTGGTGAGATAAGCAATTTTTGAACGAATGAATATATTTTTTGAACCTGTGATGGGATTTCACTGAATTTGACATATATTGTGCATAATCTTGTCCTAAACAACATATTTCAACAGCAGAAACCTGCTTGATGAAATTCATTAGTTATTTCCATTCCGAATCAAAAACGCTTCAACTCAGAGAGATAAGCACTTTTTGATCTTATGGCTATATCTTTTGAATTTATAGCTGGATTACACTGAATTCGACATATATTGTGCAGAATCATGTCCTAAACAACACATATCAACAGCAAAAAAACAGCATATTGTAATTCATTAGTAATTTCCACTCCAACTCATAAACGCTTCAACTCGGTGAGATAAGCAGTTTTTGAACGAATGGCTATATCTTTTGATCTTGTCGCTGGATTACACTGAATTTGACATATATTGTGCAGAATCATGTCCTATACAACATCTATCAATAGCAGAAAAAGGCTTGGTGAAATTCAATAGTTATTTCCTCTCTTAATCAAAAACGCGTTAACTCGGTGAGATAAGCAGTTTTTGAACAAATGGTTATATCTTTTGATCTTGTCGCTGGATTACACTGAATTTGACATATATTGTGCAGAATCATGTCCTATACAAAATCTATCAACAGCAGAAACAGGCTTGGTGAAATTCATTAGTTATTTCCTCTCTTAATCAAAAACGCTTCAACTCCGTGAGATCAGCACTTTTTGCATGAATGGCTATATATTTTGATCTTGTCGCGGGATTACACTGAATTTGTCATATATTGTGCAGAATCATGTCCTTAACAACATATATCAACAGCAGAAACCAGCATGAATAAATTTATTAGTTATTTCCACTCCAACTCAAAAACGCTTCAACCCGATAAGATAAACACTTTTTGAACGAATGGCTTTATCTTTTGAACCTGTGATGGGATTACACTGAATTTGACATATATTGTGCAGAATCATGTTCTAAACAACATATATCCAGCAGAAACCAGCTTGATGAAATTCATGAGTTATTTCCAGTCCAACTCTAAAACGATTTAACTCGATAAGATAAGCAGTTGTTGACCTTATGGCTATATCTTTTGAACTTGTAGCTGGATTACACTGAATTTGACATATTGTGCAGATTCATGTCCTAAAAAACATATTTCAACAACAGAAACCAGCTTGATGAAATTCATTAGTCATTTCCACTCAAAATCAAAAACGCTTCAAATCAGTGAGATAAGCACTTTTTGACCTTATGGCTCTATCTTTTTAACTTATAGCTGGATTACACTGAATTTGACATATATTGTGCAGAATCAAGTCCTAAACAACATATATCAACAGCAAAAACCAGCATATTGAAATTCATTAGTTATTTCCACTCCAACTCAAAAACGCTTCAACTCTGTGAGATTAGCAGTTTTTGCACGAATGGCTATATCTTTTGATCTTGTCGCTGGATTACACTGAATTTGACATATATTGGACAGAATCATGTTCTATACAACATCTATCACCAGCAGAAACAGGCTTGGTGAATTTCAATAGTTATTTCCTCTCTTAATCAAAAACGCTTCAACTAGGTGTGATAAGCACTTTTTGAACGAATGGCTACATGTTATGAACCGGTGATGGGATTACACTGAATTTGACATATATTGTGCAGAATCAAGTCCTAAACAACATATTTCAACAGCAGAAACCAGCATGATGAAATTCATGAGTTATTTCCACTCCAACTCAAAAAGGATTAAACTCGATAAGATAAGCAGTTTTTGACCTTTTGGCCATATCTTTTGATCTTGTAGCTGGATTACACTGAATTTCATATATATTGTGCAGAATCATGTCCTAAAAAACATATATCAACAGCAAAAACCAACTTGTTGAAATTCATTAGTTATTTCCACTCCTAATCAAAAACGCTTTAACTCGGTGAGATAAGCACTTTTTGAACAAATGGCTATATCTTTTGAACTTGTGAAGGGATTACACTGAATTTGACATATATTGTGCAGAAACATGTTCTAAACAACATATTTCAACAGCAGAAACCAGCTTGATGAAATTCAAAAGTTATTTCCACTCCTAATCAAAAACGCTTCAACTCGGTGAGATAAGCACTTTTTGAACGAATGGCTATATCTTTTGAACTTGTGAAGGAATTACACTGAATTTGACATATATTGTGCAGAATCATGTCCTAAAAAACATATTTCAACAGCAGAAACCAGCTTGATGAAATTAAAAAGTTATTTCCACTCCTAATCAAAAATGCTTCAACCCGGTGAGATAAGTACTTTTTGAACGAATGGCTATATCTTTTGAACTTGTGAAGGGATTACACTTAATTTGACATATATTGTCCAGAATCATGTCCTAAACAACAAATTTCAAGAGCAGAAACCAGCTTGATGAAATTCATTAGTTATTTCTATTACTAATCAAAAACTCTTCAACTTGGTGAGATAAGCAATTTTTGAACGAATGAATATATTTTTTGAACCTGTGATGGGATTTCACTGAATTTGACATATATTGTGCAGAATCTTGTCCTAAACAACATATTTCAACAGCAGAAACCTGCTTGATGAAATTCATTAGTTATTTCCATTCCGAATCAAAAACGCTTCAACTCGGTGAGATAAGCATTTTTATGACGAATGGTTATATCTTTTGATCTTATCGCTGGATTAAACTGAATTTGACATGTGTTTTGCAGAATAATGTCCTAAACAACATATTTCAACAGCAGAAACCAACTTGACGAAATCCATCAGTTATTTCCACTCCTAATCAAAAACGCTTCAACCCGATAAGATAAGCAATTTTTGAACGAATGAATATATCTTTTGATCTTGTAGCTGGATTACACTGAATTTCATATATATTGTGCAGAATCATATCCTAAAAAACATATTTCAACAGCAGAAACCAGCTTGATGAAATTCATTGGTTATTTCCACTCCTAATCAAAAACGCTTTAACTCGGTGAGATAAGCACTTTTTGAACAAATGGCTATATCTTTTGAACTTGTGAAGGGATTACACTGAATTTGACATATATTGTGCAGAAACATGTTCTAAACAACATATTTCAACAGCAGAAACCAGCTTGATGAAATTCAAAAGTTATTTCCACTCCTAATCAAAAACGCTTCAACTCGGTGAGATAAGCACTTTTTGAACGAATGGCTATATCTTTTGAACTTGTGAAGGAATTACACTGAATTTGACATATATTGTGCAGAATCATGTCCTAAAAAAAGTATTTCAACAGCAGAAACCAGCTTGATGAAATTAAAAAGTTATTTCCACTCCTAATCAAAAATGCTTCAACCCGGTGAGATAAGTACTTTTTGAACGAATGGCTATATCTTTTGAACTTGTGAAGGGATTACACTTAATTTGACATATATTGTCCAGAATCATGTCCTAAACAACAAATTTCAAGAGCAGAAACCAGCTTGATGAAATTCATTAGTTATTTCTATTACTAATCAAAAACTCTTCAACTTGGTGAGATAAGCAATTTTTGAACGAATGAATATATTTTTTGAACCTGTGATGGGATTTCACTGAATTTGACATATATTGTGCATAATCTTGTCCTAAACAACATATTTCAACAGCAGAAACCTGCTTGATGAAATTCATTAGTTATTTCCATTCCGAATCAAAAACGCTTCAACTCAGAGAGATAAGCACTTTTTGATCTTATGGCTATATCTTTTGAATTTATAGCTGGATTACACTGAATTCGACATATATTGTGCAGAATCATGTCCTAAACAACACATATCAACAGCAAAAAAACAGCATATTGTAATTCATTAGTAATTTCCACTCCAACTCATAAACGCTTCAACTCGGTGAGATAAGCAGTTTTTGAACGAATGGCTATATCTTTTGATCTTGTCGCTGGATTACACTGAATTTGACATATATTGTGCAGAATCATGTCCTATACAACATCTATCAATAGCAGAAAAAGGCTTGGTGAAATTCAATAGTTATTTCCTCTCTTAATCAAAAACGCGTTAACTCGGTGAGATAAGCAGTTTTTGAACAAATGGTTATATCTTTTGATCTTGTCGCTGGAATTACACTGAATTTGACATATATTGTGCAGAATCATGTCCTATACAAAATCTATCAACAGCAGAAAACAGGCTTGGTGAAATTCATTAGTTATTTCCCTCTCTTAATCAAAAACGCTTCAACTCCGTGAGATCAGCACTTTTTGCATGAATGGCTGCTATATATTTTGATCTTGTCGCGGGATTACAACTGAATTTGTCATATATTGTGCAGAATCATGTCCTTAACAACATATATCAACAGCAGAAACCAGCATGAATAAATTTATTAGTTATTTCCACTCCCAACTCAAAAACGCTTCAACCCGATAAGATAAACACTTTTTGAACGAATGGCTTTTATCTTTTGAACCTGTGATGGGATTACACTGAATTTGACATATATTGTGCAGAATCATGTTCTAAACAACATATATCCAGCAGAAACCAGCTTGATGAAATTCATGAGTTATTTCCAGTCCAACTCTAAAACGATTTAACTCGATAAGATAAGCAGTTGTTGACCTTATGGCTATATCTTTTGAACTTGTAGCTGGATTACACTGAATTTGACATATTGTGCAGATTCATGTCCTAAAAAAACATATTTCAACAACAGAAACCAGCTTGATGAAATTCATTAGTCATTTCCACTCAAAATCAAAAACGCTTCAAATCAGTGAGATAAGCACTTTTTGACCTTATGGCTCTATCTTTTTAACTTATAGCTGGATTACACTGAATTTGACATATATTGTGCAGAATCAAGTCCTAAACAACATATATCAACAGCAAAAAACCAGCATATTGAAATTCATTAGTTATTTCCACTCCAACTCAAAAACGCTTCAACTCTGTGAGATTAGCAGTTTTTGCACGAATGGCTATATCTTTTGATCTTGTCGCTGGATTACACTGAATTTGACATATATTGGACAGAATCATGTTCTATACAACATCTATCACCAGCAGAAACAGGCTTGGTGAATTTCAATAGTTATTTCCTCTCTTAATCAAAAACGCTTCAACTAGGTGTGATAAGCACTTTTTTGAACGAATGGCTACATGTTATGAACCGGTGATGGGATTACACTGAATTTGACATATATTGTGCAGAATCAAGTCCTAAACAACATATTTCAACAGCAGAAACCAGCATGATGAAATTCATGAGTTATTTCCACTCCAACTCAAAAAGGATTAAACTCGATAAGATAAGCAGTTTTTGACCTTTTGGCCATATCTTTTGATCTTGTAGCTGGATTACACTGAATTTCATTATATATTGTGCAGAATCATGTCCTAAAAAACATATATCAACAGCAAAAACCAACTTGTTGAAATTCATTAGTTATTTCCACTCCTAATCAAAAACGCTTTAACTCGGTGAGATAAGCACTTTTTGAACAAATGGCTATATCTTTTGAACTTGTGAAGGGATTACACTGAATTTGACATATATTGTGCAGAAACATGTTCTAAACAACATATTTCAACAGCAGAAACCAGCTTGATGAAATTCAAAAGTTATTTCCACTCCTAATCAAAAACGCTTCAACTCGGTGAGATAAGCACTTTTTGAACGAATGGCTATATCTTTTGAACTTGTGAAGGAATTACACTGAATTTGACATATATTGTGCAGAATCATGTCCTAAAAAACATATTTCAACAGCAGAAACCAGCTTGATGAAATTAAAAAGTTATTTCCACTCCTAATCAAAAATGCTTCAACCCGGTGAGATAAGTACTTTTTGAACGAATGGCTATATCTTTTGAACTTGTGAAGGGATTACACTTAATTTGACATATATTGTCCAGAATCATGTCCTAAACAACAAATTTCAAGAGCAGAAACCAGCTTGATGAAATTCATTAGTTATTTCTATTACTAATCAAAAACTCTTCAACTTGGTGAGATAAGCAATTTTTGAACGAATGAATATATTTTTTGAACCTGTGATGGGATTTCACTGAATTTGACATATATTGTGCAGAATCTTGTCCTAAACAACATATTTCAACAGCAGAAACCTGCTTGATGAAATTCATTAGTTATTTCCATTCCGAATCAAAAACGCTTCAACTCGGTGAGATAAGCATTTTTATGACGAATGGTTATATCTTTTGATCTTATCGCTGGATTAAACTGAATTTGACATGTGTTTTGCAGAATAATGTCCTAAAACAACATATTTCAACAGCAGAAACCAACTTGACGAAATCCATCAGTTATTTCCACTCCTAATCAAAAACGCTTCAACCCGATAAGATAAGCAATTTTTGAACGAATGAATATATCTTTTGATCTTGTAGCTGGATTACACTGAATTTTCATATATATTGTGCAGAATCATATCCTAAAAAACATATTTCAACAGCAGAAACCAGCTTGATGAAATTCATTGGTTATTTCCACTCCTAATCAAAAACGCTTTAACTCGGTGAGATAAGCACTTTTTGAACAAATGGCTATATCTTTTGAACTTGTGAAGGGATTACACTGAATTTGACATATATTGTGCAGAAACATGTTCTAAACAACATATTTCAACAGCAGAAACCAGCTTGATGAAATTCAAAAGTTATTTCCACTCCTAATCAAAAACGCTTCAACTCGGTGAGATAAGCACTTTTTGAACGAATGGCTATATCTTTTGAACTTGTGAAGGAATTACACTGAATTTGACATATATTGTGCAGAATCATGTCCTAAAAAAAGTATTTCAACAGCAGAAACCAGCTTGATGAAATTAAAAAGTTATTTCCACTCCTAATCAAAAATGCTTCAACCCGGTGAGATAAGTACTTTTTGA